>NW_014582541.1:0-7604 GCF_000485595.1 Priapulus caudatus
ACTGTCACTGTCACTGTCACTGTCACTGTCACTGTCACTTTCACTGTCACCTTCTCTTCTCAATCCGTACATTCCTTTTTGTGCCTTGAGCGACTAGCTGCCCCATTACGCAACATATTACAAAGAGTAGATAATAACACATCTATCTGTGTTATTATCTACTCTTGATATTACCAAGAATACATAATAGAGATCTCTATTATGTACTCTTGATATTACCACGTCTTACTGATTACTTCCCATTGTCGCCTACGTCGCGTGCTTTTGACGACATAGTGGCCAAACACAGTTTTACCAAACGCAGTCCATTAGAAGCAATCATATAGCCGTGTGTCTTGGCGGGTTGAAAAACTGTCGTTGTTAAACGTCATTGAAGTAGCGAGGGTGCGAGTTACGATGCGCACCTTCAGTGGGCGTGCAACACTCTGCAACACTCTTGAGTAAATGCTTAACGTCAAAGCTTATAAGAGCCTTTTTTTATAGAAAGATGTCTTACCAGGCTCGCTGCCCGCGTGTTTTAATTCATCTAGCTGTCGTGGTGCTGGACCCTCGTTCATCATTATCGATGGAAGGCGGCGGACTTCCTGGTATCTACAAGCCACACAGTTTCCACTTTCATTGGGGCAGTGACAGAAAGACGGGATCAGAACACTTTGTCAACGGCAAACAGTTTCCACTGGAGGTAATGACGCTCAACCAGATTTCAGCTATATTACATTTGAAATAGCAGAAATGAGATACGACTATAGATTATTGGTTTAGTATATATATATATATATATATATATATATATATACCCTGTCCGATTTCGAAGTTATATTGGATGACTATCACTGATATATATAGTCCTTCCATCAATTTGTTCATGTTTTTTTTTCCAGATGCAACATTCGCGAGAGCTAGCAATACGAAATACCGAATATGGCACGGATGCTAAAAGCTTCCAAACGGAATAACGGTCTAGCGCCTTAAGCGTGTTATTTGAGGTATGGTGTACGATTTGGTATAGCTTTATATAAATAAATAAGTAAAAAAAAACAGGGTGTCTGCCACCGTTTTGAGTTCTTTTCAATTTAATCTGTATTTGCGATTCGTCATAATTTCGTTACTATTGGAAATATTATTATTGTGTATATACATGAACCATTTAAATATATGGTAATACTAAACCAGTGCCGAATGAATCTAGCATTGATATTTGTCACATATGTGTTTATTATACTGACGTGGCGATAACTGTAAATACTAACGCAAACAGGTTTTGAAAAAAACCACCTCGCGGTTTAGGCTAAAACGAAAGAAAGTAACCTTGTCAGCGTTTACGGAAACAAACTAATCCTGATGGCATAATAGGTGTGTATGAGTCACCGCCAGCTTGTCGCCTTGTTCGACTTAAAGCGCCACCGAAAGTTTAATTTTGCCGCCAGTTGCAAATTCACTCCGTGCGATGCTGCGCGAGAAAGAAGGAGACACGAGGAAACACACCGGCCGTGATTAAGCTCTGTTTTCGCGGACTATCCTGAGTATAACCCTAACCACCCGAAATGGATGACATGACAACCATCAAGGGCTTTAACATGTTATCGATGCTCTGGGTCTTGCGACCAGGACGTCTCAGCGTCTACCAGCCTTACGCCCTTCCAGGCCGCTCGCCTTACTAGCCATCCGAGCCAGCTGTTAATGAGCTACCCGTCGGTGAAAACCGCCCGACGCGTGTTCGCGACCCGCAACTACATATCGGATTCACAGGTATGCGCAGAATATATATATATATATATATATATATCTTCTAATCTTCGTAATATAGCACTCGTTATGTCGCCCGCGGGATTGTGTCTGGCTCCCGGTGTTTTAAAATGCAGGATTTCAACTGCTGAGTAAAACATGCCCTAGGATCGCCTTTATAGCGTCTCAAACGCTGAACATTGTTAAATATAACCCGCTCCGTGTAGCTTGTTAATTTAGAAACTATCGTTTTGAAAAAATCGTCATGTCTGGCCGTTAACATCACATTATTATGCGCCTGTCGCCATATACGATATATGTGCGATAATGGCTTTGTTTCTCTGCAGATCGAACAAGCTCGCCTCTTAAAATACGTTGAAAAGATAAGCGTGGAAACGCTACAGAAAACTCTGCTGAGCCAAACTGACTCCCTTCCGCTCCAAGATAATTAACAAGGCGCAAGGTCTACAAAGCTTAAAGAAGGAATCTGGGAGTCCATATCGGGGGAGCGAGTGCCCCACCGTCGACCCATGACCGTCCTCACAGTCTGGTGCAATGGCTGTAGCCATGACTGTTGCCTGTCGCGCATCTCAGTTCGCAAAGCAGGCAGTCCCTCTAAACCCCACTCGTGCAAGCTGTCTGGCAGAGTTTCCCTAACTCTTCATCGCGCGGTCTTCACTCCGATACCCACTTTTACATTGATGTGTCGACGAGGGCCTGCGTTAGCTCAGCGGAGGTGCAGCAGGGGCAAGGGGCAGTTTCCTGCACCCCCTAAGGCATAGTGTAGATTACTCCGTGCTTATACCGTCCTTGGCTGTCGCAACACATCCGGCCGTCTGATCGCCCGATGGTCCCCTCGTCTTCTTAGCAACCCAACAACAAATCATTGCGTCTGACTTCGGGGCTTGGCCCCTCATTTTAAAACTTGGGGTAGTTCTTATCACCGTACGCCATGGCGGCTATATCTAAATTAGTATAACTAATCACTTAGACTCTTAGACGTAGATAATCATTATGTCGGCGCTCATAGCTAATTTTTTGGCAACTGATCAGCCGCTTATTGTCATTAAAATAAAAATACATAATTTTGTATAGTATAAAATACTATATGTGCCGTGGTCATCGCGAGCAATACGTGTGTGTACGTGTGTGTGTGCTGGGGGGGGGGCGTCCTTGCTGTGGCTCGTATTGTGAAGGATTCGATGCTGTTAGAAGGTATAAATAGTCATTAGACTATTTATTACCAGGACGAGAGAGGACGGTTGTTTTCACCTGTTTGCTTTCAAATTTTTTCAGTAACTAGCTGAGCACGCCTCTGTACGCAACCGGCATTTGCAACTGCAGAGTTTCGTAAGCTTAAACTCCCTGAACGGTTTCAAATCTTGGCTCTTGTGCCATGAGCCCATGCAGGTACGCTGACGCGTACACCATAGCAGTGACGGCGAAACATAAGGCCACGTACAATAGCCTCGAGTGAAAACCATGTTCGCTCTATGTATAGATAATCTAGCATGATTCTATACGCCTAGATACGTCCTGCGTTTTAATTAAAAGGGGAAAATGAATGGAGGGAGAAGAGATGAAAGTCGAAAGAATCGGAGTGATTTAATTACTGCTTGCACATTCCTTCACTTTTTAAGCCTGTCCTGAATTCTAACGATTTTCCTTAAACTGTCCCTCTGTGACCCCATACCTTATTACGGTATGACTTAACTTACAATCACACCGTTATATTTGAATTCTATTCTACACACTTTTAAATAATGAAACCGTCTTTTAACTAACATATTAAATATAAATATTCCTATCGTATTGTTACACATCGACAGACTTATAAAACTTATACACCGAACTTGTGTTCTTCTTCTGCTTCAATCACAATCCATGTCAACATATAAAAGTCTTAAATCCGGCAAATTAGTGATTATTAAATTGAATTCAGCATAAGTTACACATGTTTACGGTCACTCAACAAACCAGTTATAGCCTACTAGTTTGTCTGTCCCCCGCTCCCGAATGCTACGATGCTTGTAGAAAATTGGCTGCAAATGTTAAAAAAGATAGTAAGTGCTGTCACATTCACATCTTGAAAACTTGTAAGAATGTGCCAGCTATAGGCACGCTGTCGGCTGCGACACCGAGGTACGGTTCACTTTAACCTATGTATAGACTGCTCCTCAAATCTTAGTGTCCGTCCTCGTACCTTAATCCATATTCATTGTTACCGAAACATTCTTTCATTTGCTCTTCATCCTCATAAGGTTTGTCAGCGATAGCTTAGATGGCGTTAATTTTATTATTGGTGTTTTATGAGTCCTATTCTCGGTTCCGACATAGAGGCGTGTTATGCTGATGTTGCCCTGTCCTTGTTACCGAAATACTTGAACAGAACCGTATCGTAGTATGTGATGTACGCTAAAGGTGAAAAGAAAGGGGCTGTGAAATAAACATTGATGGAGGTAGACCATGAGAGAGAGTGTGTGTGTGTGTGTGCGTGGTGCGTTGCTCTTGCGTCTGTGCGTTCGTGGCGTGGCCTGCCTGGTGTGCTCGTGCGTGTGCTGTGAGATGAAGAGAGAGGAGAGACCGAGACGCGTCACGCATGAGAGAGATGAGAAAGAAGAGAGAATGGAGAATAAGAGAACGAGGCGAAGTAAGGAGCGAGAAAGGGAGATAGCGTAAAAGAAGATTGGCAGTAATATGGTCGTTTTGAATCAAGATAATAAATTGAGAAGCAACGATCCAAATGAGTTACACTAATTGACCTGTGTTTTTTATTTTACTGTGTGTGTGAATTTTTGTTTAAAGGTAGAATTTAAGATTTATGCCTATGAATCATTGCGTATGTCGGCGTACCAGTGATCATAGTAAAGGGCGTACATGAACGGAAATTTCGAGTAATTAATAACTCTTAGTAACTTAGTAAATAATATCTAACTAACGCAAGTAATAATTTGCAATTTACGCACTTGACCATTAAGCTCTAAAGCACTGAGCATTAAGGCACGTGAGAAAGGCGTACATCATGCTTCCGCCGCTGCTCAGTGAAGCGCCGTCTCATTATCTCCACGTATGGAATACCCTGTCAATATCTTTGTTTAATGATGCCAGAACGTAATGTCCATATTCTAGCCAACGGTTAACAATATGTCGCTGATGTTGGTGAATGATGGTGATCCAGATTCCACACGATCGTTACATTTCTTTTACAAGCAGCGAGCGCATAGCTAATGAAGGCAGGTTGATGAATTGGTTGTCATCGGCTACAATTAAAATCTGCGACCATGTTTGACAAAATGAATAAACATACGCGAAATATAGTTACTACGAGTGAGTGAGGGCCAACTGTGGTGAGGGAACGCGCGACGGGGCCAACACAGCGCACGCTCACGACACTATGTTTTAAATAGCAATGTGTCGCTTCACGGCACCACGAATCTTCTCTATACGTATTAACATATATACTGATTAGTCTGCAGCTTGTGTTAATCCCTACTATAGCAGATAGCTGGCTTCCAGGCCCTTCGGCACCCAATCACTGTGTACGACTCACCACTTGTATATTTCTAGTCGCCCTCTACCGGGGGCGTAATGACTATAGCTCTTAGTATCTCCTCAAATATACGTAGTTCTTACTTTACGCCGTTGATTGTAAATGTACCACCCATTCGCACTAAAAACATGAACTTTTAAAATGTTCGATATAATTCATATTCATTTTGTAATTTGGGGCGTATGTTTGTGGCACACTGTGCTTTACAATTGCATATTTATCTTCAACTCGTCCTCCTTCGCAGTCTATACGATAGCATGTATTTTTGATGTAAAAATCCGTGCGTAGCACAGTGATTCTTTTTTAAATAGGGGGGGCAAACACAAACTGCGCGAAAATGGTGGGATGACTTAATATTTTAATTGGTTTCTCCGCCTCCCTCCTCCACACCTCCTACCCCCGTTATCTCCACCTTTCAGCTACCTCGCTAATCCTCTTGTTTTCAGGCGCTATGCATACGGGATCGATCCTTTGTTCGTTGTTGCTCTCTCCACCCGATAGACTATTATACAGGAGGGGGTGAAAAATACAGGCGGGGGGGTATTGGGGGTCCTCCCCCAGAATTTTTTTAAACGCTTGATCGCAGAGATGGTATTTTGAGCGCCACTTTTGAGTACCCACCTGTTCAGCAGCCTTCATTCTGACCTCATGTTATAAAAACCTCACTTTTAGAGAAACAATCTCTTTCTTTTTTTTACTAACTTTGTATTAGCTTTCGGATTAACAAGGGGGCCCATGGCCCTTTGCCCCTCACCCTAACTACGTCCCACTGTGTAAATCGGTGAAGTCAGCTAATGCCTATCACACATCGATCTAGTATCTTCATTGTGACGCTTTATTCCCATTGGACTAACCCTGTAGCTTTTTTGCGTGTAGAATTCGTCTCCTGTTACTTTTTGTCGGCTATTGAAAAGTATATTTATATATCAAAGGAGTCTCTATTATGGATCGCCTGTCGAGCTCCATGTACATAAACAAACAAATATAGGACAATACTATTAGGTTTAAGGTGCCTATCTCAAAGTTAAATTAATACCTTTAATGTAAACATTATTTAGCGAATTTGTTGTTTTACTCATAATCATTATATCATAATATATATACCTGGATGACAGAAGAGAGAGAGAGAGAAGAGAGAGAGAGCACCGAGCGGACAGCCACGAGGAAACGAGCAGAAGAGAGAAGAGCGAGAGAGAGCGAGAGAAGCACGAGAGAGAAATGAGCAAAATGAGAGAGAGACGCGAGGCCAGAGAGAGCGAGGGCGAGCGAGCAGAGAGAGAGTATACCTGAAGATGCTGTCCAGCCTATGATTGCCACCGGATGTTCCCCTGTTTTTTACTATTATCAAGCACATAATACCCGTGAACAGTGTTTGCAGAAATTTATTCTACTAATACTAAGTAAACTATTTCAAAACAATCCATTAGTATTACGATAAATAAAACTGATGTACTACATGTTACCTCGATTATTCGTGACATTAAAAATAGTTATTTCCTAACAACCGTACGTTTTTTCTCTCGCTGGCATTTATGCGAAGGCTACAGATTTCGCCGCATAAAATGTGTTAACTATATGTCCCAGCTTTATTATGGAATCCGAAATATTTATATCATGATACTGTAAGCCCACAAATTGAACCTTCTGCGGAACGATTGTAAAGTATTTTATCGAGCAGCAATTGAATCATACGCAGCCCCTTGTCCGGTCCGCCTTCGTATTGAAAATTACCGTTAATACGGAAACTAATGTTTAGGATAGTCAAAGCGCATAAAAGCAATAAACTTGTACACTGTTGAACACCTTGTCTCGGGATGAATGACACAAATGACTTTCAAGGAACGCCGTCACTCTGCTCGCTTGCTGGATTCCGGCATGAAGTCTCCTCAGTGAGATTACATATATATATATCAAGCAGCGTATAAGACGTTATGGCCTGTCTAAAATACCGCTCTTCGATATATATGTTAGATGTTTGGCTACTCCGCTGTGCGTCTCGGTGTGCTGCCGTGTTGCATGTTAGGGGTGTGTGTGTGTGTGTGTTGTGTGTGTGTGTGTGTGTGTGCTGTGTGTGTGTGTGTGTGTGGTGGTGCCTAGGTGTTCGCGCTTCTAAGGTGCTGGTTGTGTCGTAAGTGGTGTGTGTGGCGTCGCGTGGCGTGAGTGCGTGCCGTGCGTGTGTGTGTGTGTGCTGTGCGGTGAGTGTGTGTGCTGTGTCGCTTGTGTGTGGTGTGTGTGTGTGTGTGTGTGTGTGCTTTGTGTGTGCTGTGTGTTTTGTTTGTGTGTGTTCCGCAATATTTTCGTGAGTCCTACGCCTCGTTGCGTCGTGTGG
>NW_014582542.1:0-299 GCF_000485595.1 Priapulus caudatus
CGGTATGTATATATATGTATATATATATATATATATATATACTTTTACAATATGTTTTCTCCGTCTTCCTGTATGCGTTTCTAATTTCTAAAATTTCTAAAGATTTTCCGCCTCGGCTGACGATGACGTCAGCGATTGTCGCCGCGTGCCGTCGTCTGCATTGTTTACGTGCGCGTTGCCGTGGCAACGGGAGGAGGGGAGAGGGGGGAGAGAGGAGGGGGAGAGGGGGGAGGAGAGGAGGAGAGGAGAGAGGGGGGAGAGGGAGAGAGAGAGAGAGAGAGAGAGAGAGAGAGAGAGAG
>NW_014582542.1:4765-5181 GCF_000485595.1 Priapulus caudatus
TACGTGTGTGTGTGTGTGTGTGTGCGTGTGTGTGTGCGTACGTGCCTGTCTGTGTGTGTGTGTGCGTGTGTGTGTGCGTGCGTGCGTGCGTGCTTGCGTGCGTGCCTGTCTGTGTGTGTGTGCGTGTGCGTGTGCGTGCGTGCGTGCCTGTCTGTGTACAATATCACGTCATAAGCTCGTCTCATATAATATCTTGTCACAGGTCAGCTTGGCTCGCTGTCACATACACCTACTCAGCTACTGTCTCGTCGCACTCGCATCCTATACTCATTCTGCGTCACCAACTCATTCAAACATTCCACTAGTACTATAATCTGCGCGCGTAGCAGCGGTATGTATATATATGTATATATATATATATATATATATATTACTTTTACAATATTGTTTTCTCCGTCTTCCTGTATCGTCGTTTT
>NW_014582542.1:6940-7467 GCF_000485595.1 Priapulus caudatus
AGAGAGAGAGAGAGAGAGAGAGAGAGAGAGAGAGAGAGAGAGAGAGAGAGAGAGAGATAGGTCGGCACCGGTCGGTAATTGCCGTCTCTGGTGTTGTCCGACCGGCACGCAGCATTAAATAACATCAGAAGTAGATAATAGGGAATAATAGGGAATAATAGGGAATAATAGGGAATAATAGGGGATAATAGGGAATAATAGGGGATAATAGGGAATAATAGGGGATAATAGGGAATAATAGGGGATAATCGGGAAGGTTCCCTATTATCTACTTCTGATAACATCCTTCCGTCCGGCACAGAAATTATTTGAGTTTATGTAAAATTACCTTAAAAATAGTGAGCAATCTACAAATAATCACAACTGATACACTTAGAATTAATTTAAATAACAACTGAGTTTAATCTCAACAATAATTACGCGTAACATCATCATCTGATCACATCGTACAGCGTACAGTACATGCAGTATATCTGGCTAAGCACCATGTTGCTATTATAATCATCTATATTTACTGATATTAGCCG
>NW_014582542.1:8969-9287 GCF_000485595.1 Priapulus caudatus
CCCTCCTCCCCCTCCCTCTATCGCCCGCCCTCCACCTCCTCCCGCTATCGCCCGCCCTCCACCTCCTCCCTCTATCGCCCGGCCTCCACCTCCTCCTGCTGCCGTCTTCCCTCTATCGCCCGCCTCCACCTCCTCCCGCTATCGCCCGCCCTCCACCTCCTCCCGCTATCGCCCGCCCTCCACCTCCTCCTGCTGCCGTCCTCCCTCTATCGCCCGCCCTCCACCTCCTCCCTCTATCGCCCGCCCTCCACCTCCTCCCTCTATCGCCCGCCCTCCACCTCCTCCCTCTATCGCCCGCCCTCCACCTCCTCCCTCTAT
>NW_014582542.1:12837-19807 GCF_000485595.1 Priapulus caudatus
ACGGATATAGAGGAGGGAGAGAGAAGGTTATACAGACGGATATAGAGGAGGGAGAGAGAAGGTTATACAGACGGATATAGAGGAGGGAGAGAGAAGGTTATACAGACGGATATAGAGGAGGGAGAGAGAAGGTTATACAGACGGATAAAGAGGAGATAGAGAGAAGGTTATACAGACGGATAAAGAGGAGATAGAGAGAAGGTTATACATACGGATATAGAGGAGGGAGAGAGAAGGGTAGACAGAAGGATATAGAGAGGGAATGGAAAGAGGAGAGACTAGCCAGAGGGATATGGGGAAATGGGGAAGAGAAAGACTAGACAGACGTTTATTGATGAGGCGGAGACGGGGGAAGGCTACTCAACGGGGTGAAGAGAAAGAAGACGAAAAGGAAGGTTTGATAGAGGGATCAGAGCGATGGAAAGCAAGAGAGGGCGAGGTGGCTATACAAGAGGTTGGAGAGGAAGGGCAGAGGGAAGGATGAATAGAAGGATGGAGAGGAGGAGGGAGAGAGAATGCTAGACGGAATGATGGGGTCTCTGACTTCCACTCTTGCCTGTCCTCTTCTCTCCTCTCATTTTGCTTGGTCCGCTCTCCCTCGCTCGCTCTCTCTCTCTCTCTCTCTCTATCTCTCTCCTCTCTCTCTCTCTCATCTCTCTCTCTCTCTTCGTCTCCTGTCTCTCGCTTTTTCTCTCTCTCTCTCTCCCGTCTCTCTCTCTCTCTCTCATCTCTCTCCTCTCTCTCTCTTCTCTCCCACTCTCTCTCTCTCTCTTTCTCTCTCTCTCTCTCATCTCCCACTCTCTCTCTCTCATCTATCTCTCTCTCTCTCTCTCTCTCTCTGCGCTCGCTCACTCCTCTCTCACATCAATCTTTCTTCTTGTTATGCTTCTTTGCTCATTCTCTCTTCCGCCCCTTCTTCATGCTCCCCCTTCTCTTCCCATGCCGTCTGTCTCTCTCTGCTCTCCCTCTCTCTCCCTCTCTCTCTCCTCTCCTTCTCTATTCGTGATCTCTATCCTCTCATCGCCCCCTCTCTCTGCCTCTTTCTCTCCTCGCCCGTTCTCATCTCTCATCTCGCTCTCTCTTCGCCTCTCTCTCTTTCTCTCTCACTCTCGCCTCTTTCTTTTCTCTCTTCTCTTCTCATTTCTCTCTCTATTTCTCTCTCTCTCTTCTCTTCTCTTCTCTCTCTTTCTCCCTACTCCCGCTCTTTCTCTCTTTCTCGCTCGCTGTGCTCACTCCTCTTTCTCTCTCTCTCTCGGTCTCTCTCTCTCTCCCCTCTCTCTCTCTCTTTCTCCAATCTCTCTCTCTCTCTCTCTCGCTCTCTCTCTCCCACTCTCTCTCTCTCTCTCTTTCTGCTGCTCGTCTCTCTCTCTCTCTGCTCGCTCGCTCACTCCTCTTCTCACACATCTTTCGCATATTTCTCCCTTTCTGTCATCTCTCTTCCTCCCTTCCTTCATTGCTCCCTCTTTTCTTTCCCATGCGCCTCTTCTCTCTCTGTCTCTCCTCTCTCTCTTACTCTTCTCTCTCTCTCTCTCTCTCTCTCCCTCTCTCTCTCTCTCTCTCTCTCTCTCTCTATCTCTCCGCCCCGCTCTTCTACTGCCCTCTCTCCTATCCCGCCTCTCTTCTCGTCTCTCACTTCTCCCTCTTTCTTTCTCTTTCTCTTCTCTCTAGTCTCTCTCTCTTCTCTCTTCACTTTCTCTTCTTCTCTCTCTCTTTTCTTTCTCTCTCTCATCTCCGGTCTCTCTCTCTCTCTCTGCTCTCTCTCTCTCCCTGTATGTCTGCGCTTGCGCCCCACCACCACCACCATCGCTCCGCTCTTGTTATTTGCCCAGTTCACATCGTTCACTTACTCTATTCAAACACTTTAGCTACCGCTAAACAGCACTTATATGCGCGCACGCTTCGCCATAAGCTCGCCGATTTTAATGTAACGAATGTTCTCTCTTTCAACTTTCCCCTCTTTCCCCTCCCTTTCTCCCCTTCTTTTCCTCCTCTCCCCTCTCTTCCTCCCCGCCTCCCTTCTCCCATCCTTTCCCCTCTCCCCTCCTCCCCTCCCCCGCCTCCTACCCCTCCTGTCCTCCCCTCCTCCCTTTTCTCTCCCTCCTCCATTCCTCCCCCTTCCTCCCCTTCCTCCTCCCCTCTTCCTCCTCCCCTCCCCTCCTTCCCCTCCTCCCGCTGCCTCCATTCTCCCTCCTCCTTCCCTCCCCTCCTCCCTCCTCCCCTCGCCCCCCCCCCTCCCTCTCCTGTCCTCCTCCTCTTCCCATTCCTTAACCCTCCCTCCCCCTCCTTCCCTCCTCCCTTCTCCTCCTCCTCCTCCTCTCCCCCGCCGGCGCCCCCCTGCAGTCGATTAGCTGCCGCACGTCGATTCTTACCGCATTCCTTCAGTTGAGCTTACGCAGCATTCTCAGCGAAAAACGCGGCTTTCGCTAGGCGACTCTTCATCGTTCTGTTCGGCCATGCGCGCCCGTGGTGCAGCATCCAAGCATCCTTCTCGGAGCTCCGCAGCATCCAAGCATACCTCTCGACTCCGCAGCATCCTTCGCATCTCCCCGGAGTCCGCAGCATCCTCGCCCCATCTCCACGGAAGCTCCGCCGAGCATCCTCCGCATCTCCCCGGCAGCCTCCGCAGCATCCTCCGCATTCCAACGGAACCTCCGCAGCATCCTCCGCCATCTCACGGAGCTTCCGCCAGCATTCCTCCGCATCTCCACGGAGAGCTCCGCTCAGCAACCTCCGGCAGCATTCCCGGAGCTCCGCAGGCCTCTCGCCATCTCCCCGGAGCTCCGCAGCATCCTCCGCATCTCCCCAGAGCCTCCGCAGCTCCTCCGCATCTTCCCGGAGCCTCCGCAGCATCCTCCGCCATCTCCACTGCCGAGCCTCCTCAGCCATCCTCCGCATCTTCCCGGAGCTCCGCGGCATCCTGCCGCATCTCCCCGCGGCACCTCAGCACTCCCCCGGAGCTCCGCACAGAGACGAGAGAGAGAGGCTAGGGAGATGCGCTGCCAGAGGACGCGGGGAGGGACAAGGTGCCAGGCGCCAGTAGAGGGCCACAGATGACGGCGCTGGAATGGCTTTTTGAGGGCAGAGGCAGCCGAGCGGCCAAAGCAAACGGAAGGCGGAAGAGAGGTTCGTTTGCTAAACGTTTTGGAGGCGGTATACGCCTATACTTCTCTTCCTTGCACGGCTCTCTCTCCCCATCCCTCGCTCTCAACACCTTCCCCCTCTCTCGCTACTCATCCCTCTCCCCAATCTCTCAGCTTCTTCCCTTCCCCCTCTCTCGCCTCTCATCCCTTCCTCTCTCTCGCTCTTTTTTACCTTCCCTACTCTCTCTCTCTCGCTCTCTTTCTCTTTCTCTTTCTCTCTCACCCATTCTCTCCTTCTCTTTCTCTCTCTCTCTCTCTCTACTATCTATGCTTGTCATCTCCTCTCTCGCATTTTATCGTAGGAAGGGAGTGGAGGGGATAGTGGCAAGACGACTGGATGTAGGAAGGGCTGGATGGAGAGGAGGTGGAGTCTGTGCGCAGGTGGAGCGAAAGATCCCCGATCGCAACTAGGTAAAGGAGGGTTGTTTTGAGGTAGCTCCCTTCCTTCTCGATCTCTTTCCTTCCCACTCTCTCCCTCTCTTCTCTCCCCTCTCTCCTTTCCTTCCTTTGGAGAAGAGAGAAACCGAAAAGGGGGAAGGAACGATGTCGGTTGCCGGAAATCGGTTGCCACGGCAACGCGAGGAAGCTGCGCCGAANTGTATGTGTGTGTGTGTGTGTGTGTGTGTGTGTGTGTGTGTGTGTGTGTCTATGAGATTGTTGTGTGCCAGAGAGAGCGCGCACTGTCACGAGTTCGTTCGCTCGAAGCGTGAAATACACGTCACAAGATGGCACCACCGTCTTCGCGAGTGAATGACTGATTCGATTAGATCAAACACCGGACGACAGGAGGACGACAAGCGATGTCGATGGGCTTGCTCACCAAGCTGACAGTTCCCTCAATGAAGCCACTCACAATCTTAACAATCTCACACTTACTGAAACCTTGCGGCATCCCTCCCCTCTTCATCCCCCCACGTATTTCCTCCCAGCATCCCTCAGCTTCTCAGCATCCCCGGCATTCTCAGCTTCTCAGCTTAGGCGGAGGGATACTGCAGGAAGAATACCGCAGGGGATGCTGTGAAGTTGTAAAGTGACGTTGTAAAGTTGTGTGTGAGAATGCTTGCAAGGAAGGAGTGGAGGAATGCAGCAGTGGGCTACTAGAGGCGGGACGCTGTGGAGGGTATACCATGAAGAGATTCGGCGAAGGGTTACTGCAGGAAGATGCTGTGAAAGGATGATGGGTAGACTGTGGAGTAAATACGTGGAGATGGCGGCGGAAGCTGAGGGATGCTGAGGGAATGCTGAGAAGCTGAGAAGCTGAGAATGCCGGGGATGCTGAGCATCTTCGCTAGCATGCCTCCTGCAGCCTCCTTCCACTTCATCCCCGCTCTCTACCCCCCTGTAGCATCCCTCCACCTCATCCCCGCTAGCATGCCCCTGCAGCATCCTTCCCCTCTATCCCTCCACCTCATCCCGCTAGCATCGCTCCCTGCAGCACTCCTTCCCTCTACTCCCTCCACCTCATCCCCGCTAGCATGCACCCTGCAAGCATCCTTCCCCTCTATCTCTCACCTCATCCCCGCTAGGGCTGCCCCCTGCAGATCTTCCTCTATCCCTCCACCTCATCCCCGCTAGCGTGCCCCCTGCCTCAGCACCCTTCCCTCTATCCCTTCCACCTCATCCCGCTAGCATGCCCCTTGCTAGCCATGCCTTCCCCTCTATCTCTCCACCTCATCCCCCGCTAGCATGCCCCTGCAGCATCCTTCCCGCTATCTCTCCACCTTCACCCCGCCTTAGCATGCCTCCTTGCAGCATCCTCCCCTCTATTCCCTCCAAGCCTCATCCCGCGTAGCGCGCTGCTCCCTTGCAGCAATCCTTCCCCCCTCTATCTCTCCACCTCATCCCGCTAGCATGCTCCCTGCAGCATCCTTCCCCTCTATCCCTCCAGCCTCATCCCGCTAGCATGCCCCTGCCCAGCATCCTTCCCTCTATCCTCACCTCATCCCGCCTTAGCGTGCCTCCCTGCAGCTCCTTCCCTCTATCTCTCCACCTCATTCCCGCTAGCATGCTCCCGTGCCAGCATCCTTCCCCTCTATTCCCTCCATCCTCATCCCGACTAGCATGCCTCCCTCCAGGATCCTTCCCCTCTATCTCTCACCTCATCCCCGCTAGCATGCCCCTGCCAGCATCCTTCCCTTCTTATCTCACCTCATCCCCGCTAGCGATGCCCCCTTGCCAGCATCCTTCCCTCTATCTCTCCACCCATCCCGCTAAGCATGCCCCTGCAGCATCCTTCCCTCTATCTCTCCACCTCATCGCCGCGCAGCTTGCCTCCTGCAGCATCCTTCCCTTCTGATCCTCCACCTCATCCCCGCTAGCATGCCCCTGCAGCATCCTTCCCCTCTATCCTCCACCTCATCCGCTAGCGTACCCCGCCGCATTCCTTCCTATATCCCTCCACCTCACCCCCGCTTATGCGTGCCCCCCTGCAGCATCCTTCCCCTCTATTCTCCACCTCATCTCCCGCTAGCGCTACCCCTTTTCCCCCATGCAGCATCCTTCCCCTCTATCCTCCACCTCATCTCCCGCTGCATCGCTCCCTGCAGCATCCTTCCCTCTATCCCTCCAACCTTGCATCCCGCTAGAGCATTGCTCCCTGCAGCCATACCTTCCCCTCTATCCCTCCACTTCATTCCCCGCTTTTAGCATGCCCCCCTGCAGCCATCCTATCCCCTCTATCCTCCACCTTCATCCCCGCTTAGCACTGCCCCCTGCCCAGCATCCTTCCTCTATCCCTTCCACCTCATCCCGCTAGCATGCCCCCTGCCAGCTCCTTCCCTCTAGCCCTCCACCTCATTCCCGCTTAGCAGGCCCCCTGCAGCATCCTTGCCCCTCTATTCCTCCACCTCATCCCCGGCTAGCATGCCCCTGCAGCATCTCCCTTCTTATCCCTCCACCTCACTCCCCGCCTAGCATGCCCCCTGCAGCATCCTTCCCCTCTATCCTCTCCACTCTCATCACTCTAGCATGCTCCCTGCAGGCATCCTTCCCCTCATATCCCTCCACCTCATCCCCGGCTAGCATTCCCCCTGACAGCATCTTCCCCCTGCAGCATCCTTCCCCTCTATCCCTCCACCTCATCCCCGCTAGCATGCCCCCTGCAGCATCCTTCCCCTCTATCCCTCCACCTCATCCCCGCTAGCATGCCCCCTGCAGCATCCTTCCCCCTGCAGTATCCCTCCCCCCTGAAGCATCCCTCTGCCTCATCCCCGCTACCATGCCCCCTGCAGCATCCCTCGCATGTTTGCTCCGCTCGCGGCGATGCTAAAGATAACGGATGATGCTCAGCCTCTTCCGGCGACGCTCGTGAAGGTTTTTGCGGGAGCTCCTGGTGGTACACCATCATTTCCTGCGCGCGCGCGCTCCCGCGATCACTCCATAATTGCGGGTTTCGAGCGGAGGTAGAAAAATGGATGCGAAACATTTTGCAGCAAGTACGCGTTATCTATGTTTATCTGGGGGTCGTAGTATATCGGCTAGTAACTATGTTTATCTGGGGGTCGTAGTATATAGGCTAGTATCTATGTTTATCTGGGGGTCGTAGTAGATAGGCTAGTATCTATGTTTTCTCTTTCTCGCGCTCGCGTGCGCGTGCGTGCTCTCCTTTTCGTGTATATATATATCTTTCTCTCTCTCTATCTCGCTCTCTAATTGTCTATCTGTCTATCTATCTGTCTATCTGTCTGTCTATCTGTCTGTCTATCTATCTATCTATCTCTATCTATCTATCTGTCTCTATCTATCTATCTGTCTCTATCTATCTATCTGTCTCTCTGTCTGTCTGTCTCTCTCTCTGTCTGTCTGTCTCTCTGTCTGTCTCTCTCTCTCTC
>NW_014582542.1:21084-21319 GCF_000485595.1 Priapulus caudatus
TCTCTCTCTCTCTCTCTCTCTCTCTCTCTCTCTCTCTCTCTCTCTCTCGTGCGCGCTCTCGCTCCCTCTCCCTCCTCTCTCGCTCCCTCTCCTTCCTCTCTCGTTCCTCAGAGATCACACACAGGCCGACACGTGTGGCCCCGTGTACTTCTAACACATGACTGTACATGTAGCTGTTTCCTAGGCCATTGCTCCCTCTCCTCCTATTTCTCCCTCCCTCCCTCCCTCTCTATCT
>NW_014582543.1:0-7601 GCF_000485595.1 Priapulus caudatus
TAATTAGGAGAGCGCCCTAGCATAAGGTTACAAAACATCTACTTATCCCGCGTTTCTTCTTTCCCCTTCTGCTCACCTGTCTCTCGCCCAGACCTCCTCCGTGTCGACGCCCACACTATCTTCCTGGCCGCGATTCCTCAGTCTCCCAATGCACTTCCCCTCAGCTACATAATTATGAAGTTTGCCTCAGAACGCACTCGCACCACAAAAACACGGTGCGCGCGCATGGGCGCAAATCTCCCGAGTGAAACGTATTTTGCAAAGATTATGCATTTAAACTGAAGAGGAGTATCCTAGCATAGGTTTATTTGATAACATTTCATCAGTAGACATCATTTAAAATAGCAGGAAAGCACGCTTGCATGTAACGCCCCGCTGGCGTATACGCAGCCAATACACACTCTGGCCATGTTAAGTGTGTTAGCACATCGCAATATCTCACCAGAGCAGTTATATTTTGTGATGAATATCAATTTAAATGGGTTAAGCGGTATCTCAGCATAGATCTCCCTAAAAACTTTATCAGTTGACTTTTTATAAGTTAGGAATAGCGCACTAGCAGTAGGCGTTACAAAACACCTACTTTATGCAGTCGCGTCGTTCCCCTGGCTACCTGTCCTCGTCGTCAGCCTCCTTCTTCTTCGACCGCTCCAGCTGTATTTCCTGCCGCATTTCCTTAGTCTCCCATCCCTCCTACCCTCCCGCAAGCTATATTATGAGTTTGCTCAGGCGCACTGCACGCCTAGCACGGTGCGCGCGCATGCGCAATATCTCCCGAGAAAAATCGTATTTTGCAAGATTATGACATTAAAAATGAAAGAGGAGTTATCCTAGATTATATGAACATTCCATCAGTAAGAATTGGACATCATTAAGAAAAGGAGGACGACCTTGCATGTATAGATCCCGGCTGCTATACCGTTAGTGGTATTAGCGAGCATGCGCAGATATATCACCCAGAGGAGTGATATTTCGTGATGAATAGGCATTTAAAAATGGTCCAGGGGTATCTCAGCATAGATTTCCCTAATAAACTTTGTCAGTTTACATGTGTCTCTCTAACCACAAACTAGCGCAATACATGTAAGGTACATCCGAACAACAAAGGTGCGTCTCTTGTTTCGGCCAATAATAAGTAAATTCTGCATGTTAAGCCATTCAATGGCCGTAAATGAGCTTCGTCGACAGCCGCATGTAAATGAATCCCGCACTATAAATTATAACGACCAGGTCATCAAAACCGAAGTCAGGAAGACATAAGACGCTTATCTCTGCGTTAGTTGTCACATCTTTTCTCAAGTGCTATTGCTATAGTTTCTGTAAACATTAAACTATTTCCGTCTCACTCGCACAAACGACACTCGTTAAACGGATCAGCATGATAAAAGTTCACGCATTTCTGCAAAAGCTTCACCCATCACATATGATATGATCAAGAGCGTATAAAGAATATAACCTTCTTTATACGCTCTTGATATGCAGATGATGATAGCGCAGATGGGGTCGTTGCCGTATCAGTTACTACAGATATGTACCCGAGGTAGTTTTAGGTAGTTAGGTTGTTTAGTATGTATGTTTATATTTTTAAATGAGGTTATGTTTAGGGTTAGGGTAGGGTTAGTAGACAAAATAATATACCTACAGTGTAACTCTCTTGTGCCCCATTGTTTCTAAGAGTTCGAGTCCCATCATTTGTAATCTGTATCAAGTACGCATCAATTGAATAAAGACTGATTCAGCATAAATGGATGCGTTCCTATTCTTTATGATGGGACTCATTGACTGGTGAAGCCGCTTCTATTGCTTGACAACTCCCTGCACATCACAACACCGATGCCGGTGTATTTGCCTGCCGCCATCGACGAAGTGCGATTACGCCACGCCCGGACGTCGAACGCGAATCGTGGCAAGCAAGCTCTCATAACGACTCACGCCACCTGACGTCCATAACGTGACCGCACCCACAAGTGTCCGCACTGCGAAGGTGGAAAAGGGTGAAACGACCCAACTATTATCTTCTGCGGCGCACCAGCGAAGACTGTCACTTCATACGGATGGAAATGACTAGACGTTCGAACGACTGAAAGTGCTGGCAAGGACAAGGTGATCCAATTACTGAAGTGGTTTGTGAGTGAACACTTAAGGAAAGACGGCCTCAGCCCGCAATGCCGGTGGCTACGTTGGCAACAAATCTGAAAGCCGACGTATTGAATAGACGATCGCTGGAACTTGAATTAAAACACTTGCTGTAAGGGAAGAAAACACCATGGTTGCAGCGGTTACCCTGGCATAACATGCGGGCCAGGACCGAGAACGAACCAACCGTTCATATCGCGCTGCCTCCGTGGTCAAGCTGGGGTATGCAAGTTCATCATGACGTGTCCTGTTCGTTCAGACGACGTGAAACTATAAGCAGAGGCTGTACTCCGTGATGTGTTGACGACGCCCAGCCGTGAAGGACACCGAAATGAGCAACTTGACGCTACTCGGGGACCAAGAACCGAGGAAATGACCCTTGAAGAGGTATTTCAATTCGTTGAGGCGAAAGAATCCGGGCAACGCTCCGCGCTCGCGTCTAATCGACCCATCACACTAATGGTGCCGAAGCAGTCAGCAGCTCTTACATAACCGTGGCAAACGACTCTCTAAAACAGATCGCAGTAGGTATGACGAATACGAATACCTTGACAAGTCCAGAATTGTGCTCATAACTGCGGTAAGAAAAGGCCAAACGGAGTCGTACCTCGCCCCAAGGTTAACAGAAGAATACCCTGCATATGGCCACACATGCCAATGCTGTTGACAAAAACCCACCACTTTGACAGCATGGTGGCAGAGGCATGGAACAAGGCTAAGCTAACAAAGAACATGGCAAAGTCATTTGTATGAAGCACGACGGTGGCGGTGTTCGATCCCACTTGGCTCAATTCACTAACTCCTGCTCGACGCAAACGGTGGAAATGATAACTCTTCCGACCACCACCTTTACAACCAACTTATCCAGACACTTGGATAAGGGCGCAAGTCCAAACCTCAACGCCGTTCGTTAAGACCTCACAGTGGGGGCACGACCCCTGAAAGACTACAAACGTCTTTGGTCGTTACGCTCACATCGCACACGCCAGGTCGAGTCGTCATCCCTTCAAATGGCTGACACTGGTTGCCTCAAAGTTTGCCTGGCGAGTCTGCAATGGTCCGTCATCGGCTCGGTCTAGGTAAGGCCGACTCCAATCCAGTGATTATTGCGGATGAATGCAGCCAACAACAAAGGCATCAACATCTTGGTGCAGCAATCCTACACGTTTTCTGGCAAGGACAATGGCTGGCTAATTACGCTTGAGAACCGCCAAGTTACGTACATCACTGATAACTCAGACAAACTCTTCATCAGCAGAGAAGCTTGGCATTCGCCTAGGCAATGATGCAGAGACACATTCCCAACTGGTAGTGAAACCAGCAACTGATGCAGGCGGCACCACTTCTGTAGTGATGACCACCTAAGCTCGTGACGAAAAATGACTAGGCGGGCTCGGCGACCGAGTGTGAATGTCCTCGACCGCCAGCTGCCGCCCGGCCACCACCGTCGAGTCTACCATTTCCAAGCGACTGAAAGAACAATCGAGAGGAGCCTTTGAGACAATACCTCCTTGATCGGTTACAAATCGAGCAGCATCAACACGTGCGAACACCAACGCACGTGCCGATTGATGGAAGGCCCGCCCGCTACAATCTAATGGTGGCACCCCAGATGCCGAAACCCGTAGCAGTACATTCTCGCCTGGCCTTGTACCCATCCATTGGCGAGAAGATGTTAAAGCTGGCATTAGACAGAGACGTACTGGCTTGGCGTACTGTGAACGCAGTACAGTAGGTGAACCGGTGACATGGTGCCACCGCATGGTCGTTTGTGCGAAGAATAAACGGCAAGCCGAGACGGAGCAGTTGCAAATGCAATCACATTAACACGCATGCAACACGTGAGACCACCACACCACACGTCTCCATTCCACCAACCGTCGGTTCCCCCATGGGACGGTAAAAACTGTTTGTTTCGACGCCGGGAACGGCTACCACAGTGTATCGCACTCCGGGAAGAAAAGATAAGCACCTTTACACCTTCATCAGCAACCTCTTGGGGAAGAATACCGTTACCGACAGACCCCACAGGGCTACATTTGCATCAGGCGCAGGCGACGCTACTCCAAGAAGACTTTTGATCGAGATGTCTCGGATGTCCCCAACAAAACCCAAATGTATCGACGACACACTAACCTGGCCGACAACCAGTGCTGGAGGAAAGTTTCTACCAGGCATGTTAACGTTAGGATATCTGCGGCAGGAAACGGGACTAACCCTCACCGCCTGAGAAATTTGTATTCGGCGCCAGAGCCACCGTTTACATTTTGCCGGGTTCGAGATTACCACCAGACAGCGTGAGGCCATTGCAAGCAATTCCTGGCAAGCGACAATGGACTTTAAACCGAAGGCACATCCCGACAATCCGCTCTTGTTCGGACTCGTCAACGGCGAGGTGTCATACGCCCTTCAGCATGACGGGAGACGGATTGCTTCATTCCGCGAGTTCCTCAAGGCCCTGGAAAGCATTCCACTGATGCTCACCTGACCAGCAAATTACTTGAAAGAAATCAAAGGCTGGCGATAGTGAGCGAGCATAGCAGAGGGCGTACGAATCCTTCGACAAATCAAAGCAAACCTGGCCTTGCCACAGACTGGTCCTAAACCGTCGGAATCGGATTCTGGCTCCTTCCAGAAGCAACTGCCCCTGCGTAAGACAGAATTGTTTTGTTTGTCCTACTGAGGAGCAATAACACTGGTAAGCCAGTTGCTTCAGCCCACGCCGCCGAAATGCACGCTATGCTCCACGTAGAAGCGAAGGCCCGTTGCCCTTGCCGACGGCATGTGGACAAGGCTCGGTCTGTCGTGCTTGAATGCAAGGATCTCATAATTGCGGTGGACCACAAGCCACTCGTCAAGTTTTTGGCCGACAGATCACATCGATGACATATCAAACGCCACGTCTGCAGAAGACCTGAAGGAAAAAGACGCTCAGATATAGATTTCGCATGACCCATGTACCTGGCCGTGACAGCATCGAGCCGCAGACACTGTCTCCACCCGCCACCCGACTGATGAACCCTCAAAATGGCAACTCGAAATGACATCGCCGCATCAACACGGCCCGTTATACAGAGCAAGCACCACCCCACCAGATCTGTGAACACACAGCGGAATGTATACCAGCAACTTCAATGCTCCGGTATTTGCTGCAGAGACGACCGCCCAGGACAAGATGGAAGACATCCGTCCACCTTGCCGCGACTTCATCACTGATTCTCGCTCAAACATATCACGTGGACAAGTCCGCACAGGCCCACAATGTAGTGAACGTCACATACGAAACAAGCTGTCGACTTGATCGAGAACAGGCATGCCAGAGTGTCCGCCATGAGTTGGGCCCAACGCCACTGCAAGGAATGATCAATCAGTTCCGGGATCATCTTACAGCAGTAGATGGCGTCATAATTCTACCACCAAGTGACAGAGTCCGTGATCCCACCCGTCATCAGAATGACGGTTGACGACCTTCATGCCGCAGCGAACCTAGAAGCACGTCATCGATGGATTGCAAGAGCAGAAATATCCCCGTGTTCTGGCCCGGAATTACTCCCCATCGCTGCCGTCCCAGAAAGCTAGCTGCACGCCATTGCAGACCGAAATGGCACGCTTCACAGCCTAGCGCATCCGCCGACACCGTCACCAACACCGCCGTATAAACCCATTCCAATGTGTGTGTGCTGATTATTTCGCACTACCAGGCACCAACTCACCTGGCAATCGTGGCAGATATCAAACTGGCCTATCGTTGAAAAGGCCTCATGTGGTCCACTGGGCTAGCTTGCACAGCCTCCGCGAGCCATTCGTCACCTATGGCATACCCGAGCGGAACTCGCATCTGAGCGGTGGCCCTGAATTTACTGCTTGCCGCACCAGCTGCGAGTTCATAAGAATACTGGGTGTTCCATACACGCGCTTATCGTCTGTTGCCTTCCCCTCACAGCAACTGTCGTGCAGAAAGTCGTAGTGAAAACATGTCCAGAACGACTTATTAACTGACATTACAACCCCACAAGGACCATTAACGGTGAACACTTGACAGCAACAACTTCGCAACGTGCCAATGCTGCAGTACCGAAATTGCCCTGACAAAAGACACCAAACTCCCCCTGGGCGAATGTGCGTTTTTGGTCCTAGAAGGCTATCACACAGGGACTTCACATGCCCTGCCTCCCGGTGTTACCGTGCCACATAGCACATGGAAAGAGACATTGGCGCGAGGGCACGGAAGCATTGAAAACCGACCACTATGAGGGCTGCTGAACGTTGGATGGAATCACATCAAAGCGACTTCCACCCCTATGTAGTTGGCTAACCACGTCAGATCCAGAACCGCAAACTGGCCCTAGCGCCACTGAGAACGCGCACTGGGATAAAACTGGACAGGTGATAGAGGTCCGCAACATGACCAGTCGTGGTCCCGTGTTCGACGGGTCAGGACGAGTTTACAGTCCGACAATCACGGAGTTCCTGCGATGTATACACCGGAGCACCCGCACCTGCCACGTAACAGTATCATTTGATGACAATCAGCTAAGCATGGCATCTAAGATGGCCAGGTCAGAAAGCCATGGGAACCTCGCATGAGCCAGTGAACAATGGAGCAGGTGGGCACCCTCAGAGTCTCACCAACCACCATCGTACCGGCCCGCGGAACCACGCTTACCCCCACCCGTCCGGAGCGTCTATCGTCCCTTCCGAATGACCAGGGCCACGGTCCCCGGATGCCCCATCAGCAGCTTCAACCGACTTCCGATAGACAATGCATTACACCCACTAGACGCTCCGACAATTGCCTGGAGGTCCACATCGCAACCAGGCAACCCTTGTCTCCCTCGGGCCCATCACCCAGAGGCCAGTACACAGCCGGACAGCGAGTGACGCTGCCGGGACGATCCTACTACGCACCCCGACCCAGAACCACGCGAACGCCCGTCAGGCGACCGACCTGCCTGCAAGACCATCGGGCGATTATGATATGACCAACATAGTGTTTGTATTTGTGACAGACACATCATAAACCTTTACTTGTTAATTCTTAACGTTAATTTTGTATGGACACATGGCTCCTAATCAACATTGAGTTATCAGCCATAAGTATGTAAAGAACATCACTCTGAACGATTTATGCTTTTCGTTTCATGTGTTAACTTTTTAATCAGTCCCAGCATTGGCATCTCTCTCTCGTCTAAATACGAAAGCAATAACCAAAGACTTGGGGGAGATAAGACAATGAATAACCACACGTGCAGATCTCCTGTCGCATTTGTTTCAGATTGAGTGCCCATCATTTGTAATTCTGTATCAAGTACGCCCTCCAATTTGAATAAAAGACTGATTGCACAAACGATTAGTCTTAAGTTGTTGTTAGTTGTTAGGCGTACACTTTTCGTAGTACAAGTCTGTACAACTTTGTGTAATACATAATATGTAGCCCCTCGGGTACATATCTGTAGTACTTGATC
>NW_014582544.1:0-1106 GCF_000485595.1 Priapulus caudatus
TACACACACACACACACACACACACACACACACACACACACACACACACACACACACACACACACACACACACACACACACACACACACACACACACCCACACGCACACACATACACAAACACACACGTATACCCCCCCCCCCATAGCGCGTGGTGTGTAGCTTACTACATACGTACTTCTTGCCCTTCTCTGACTTGTACTCGCCGCCATACTTCGGCCGCGTGCCAACCAGCTCAAAGATCTCCGGCAGATAGCTAGCAAACATCGCCTGCAAGACAGCAGTGCATGATCGTCAGCAGGGGGCGCTGCGTATGCTCTCTAATTGAGCTATAATAGTCACGTGGGGCGATGTATATGCTTCACGGTGGTCGAGAAATGATGGTCAGCAGGGGGCGCTGCGTATGTTTATCCGGTCGAGGAATAATGGTCAGCAGGGGGCGCAGCATACTCTACAGCAACACAGTTATTACTGCATATAGCGTGATGCTACACTACAGGGGGCGCTGCTTATACCCATAGTGACGTGATGCTACACTACAGGGGGCGCTGCATATACCCATAGTGACGTGATGCTACACTACAGGGGGCGCTGCCTATACCCATAGTGACGTCATAATACACTACAGAGGGCGCTGCCCATACCGATAGTGACGTCATGCTACACTACAGGGGCGCTGCCTATACCGATAGTGACGTAATGCTACACTACAGGGGGCGCTGCCTATATCCATAGTGACGTCAAACTACACTACAGAGGGCGCTGCCCATACCGATAGTGACGTCATGCTACACTACAGCGGGCGCTGCTTATACCCATAGTGACGTCATAATACACTACAGAGGGCGCTGCCCATACCGATAGTGACGTCATGCTACACTACAGGGGGCGCTGCCTATACCGATAGTGACGTAATGCTACACTACAGGGGGCGCTGCCTATATCCATAGTGACGTCATAATACACTACAGAGGGCGCTGCCCATACCGATAGTGACGTCATGCTACACTACAGGCGGGCGCTGCTTATACCCATAGTGACGTGATGCTACACTACAGGGGGCGCTGCTTATACCCATAGTGACGTGATGCTACACTACATGAGGCG
>NW_014582544.1:1970-3330 GCF_000485595.1 Priapulus caudatus
GGTACGCGGGGCAGAGAAAGATGGTACAAGGGCAGGGAGAGATGGTACGGAGGGCAGGGAGAGATGGTACGGAGGGCAGGGAGAGATGGTACGGGTGCAGGGAGAGATAAGGGAGAAAGAAGGGGTGCAGAGACTAAGGGAGTGGCGCTGGAGTCAAGAGGCTGACTAAGCGAGGCTTGGAGGAAGCTGGGGGAGGAAGACTGAGTGATGGACGCTGAGTAAGGGAGCGTGAGGAAATTGTGAGAGACAGCGGTACGTACCAGGTGTACGATACCAGGTGTATGATACATGATACCAGGTGTACGTACAAGGTGTACGATACATGATAACAGGTGTACGTACCAAGTGTATGATACATGATACCAGGTGTACGTACCAGGTGTACAATACATGATACCAGGTGTACGTACCAGGTGTATGATACATGATACCAGGTGTACGTACCAGGTGTATGATACATGATACCAGGTGTACATACCAAGTGTACGAGATACATGATACCAGGTGTACGTACCAGGTGTACGAGATACATGATACCAGGTGTACGTACCAGGTGTACCATACATAATACCAGGTGTACGTACCAGGTGTATGATACATGATACCAGGTGTACATACCAAGTGTACGAGATACATGATACCAGGTGTACGTACCAGGTGTATGATACATGATACCAGGTGTACGTACCAGGTGTATGATACATGATACCAGGTGTACGTACCAGGTGTATGATACATGATACCAGGTGTACGATACATGATAGCAGGTGTACGTACCAGGTGTATGAGATACATGATACCAGGTGTACGTACCAGGTGTATGATACATGATACCAGGTGTACGTACCACGTGTATGAGATACATTATACCAGGTGTACATATATATATGTATATATAATTGCATATGTATATATAAGTGAGAACCGTGTATACCCACATGTAGAAGTACGCAGCAGCTACTAACCGCTCCGGTGCTGCCCCCTGTAGGGCTGCGATTCCTCAGGGCGTTGCGACTGATGACCATACCGGACATCCTGCAATACCTGAACCTGCTGAAGACGAGCGCGTCCATACAGATCACGCAGCTAGCATCTACCTTCATGAGCGTGTGGCTCACCGGAGCAGGAATCATACACCTGGTACGTACACCTGGTATCATGTATCGGTATATATATGTATACATATATGTATATATGCACACGCGCAAGCGCACGCGCGCACACACACACGCGCAAGCACGCACACACACACACGCACACACACACGCGCAAGCACACGCACACGCACACGCGCACACGCACGCACACGCACACGCACATGCACGCGCACGCGCACACGCACACGCACACGCACACACAC
>NW_014582544.1:4785-5914 GCF_000485595.1 Priapulus caudatus
CACACACACACACGCACGCGCACACGCATACACACGCACACGCACGCACACACACGCACACACACGCACACACGCACGCACACGCACACACACCTGACTAGCTGCCTGCTTTCCCCCGCTAGGCTGCCTGCACATCTACTCCGTCCCTCCCCCTCTCCACCGCTACACTACTATACTCACCTAACCAGTTTTTGTTGAGATAGATAGCTAGGAACGACGGTGGTATGGTGAAGTAGTCTATGAATGAGTACGGCTCCAGTAGAAACCATATCTTGTCATTAGCAGCAATGAACTGCAAACACAAGACGAGCGCATGTAGCGCCACGCTGCGGCCGGCCAGCGAAACACGCAGACACCAGAAAAAACCACGGTCGCGAACATGTTTAAAAATACGCGCAAAATATGCAAAAATATCCGTGAAGGATTTGCACAATTATGGAAATATGATAGATCAGTTTAAATTGATCAATTTAATTCAGTGTTTTAACAGGGCAAAGATTTCTCGTTTTTCACGGCTCATCATAATTACTTTTTAATATTACATATATATATATATATATAAACGTTACATTCGACTAACGTGCAGTTTTAACATTATTAAACAATTATTTCTCAATTGGTTACCGTCACTCTGCGAATATCTACCGGAAATTCCACTCGAAATCACAAGGCAAAACATAACAATAAATATTACAAGAATGTATGTAAGTCCATAATCGAGGTAAATGACCAAAAACTACAATCGCTACCACTTAAAACAGGTAAAAATAAAAACATCACACGATAGATGGCGCTGATGGCGCCGCCAGGCGTTGCCACCGATGACCACCAGAGGGTGCTATCTATGTTGCCAGGCAGCGTTCCTCACACGGTGGCGCTGTCGCCCGCGCGTGCGTACACGCGCAGACACACAATCACGTTATGAATACAAGATAGCCGAATACAAGATACCGAAATAACCGTGAATGATGTCTTGCGTGCGATCAATTGAACCAGCATATCTGCTTATACCTATTGTATAGCCGCACTAATATCTATCTATCTATCTATCTATCTATCTATCTATCTATCTATCTATCTATCTATCTATCTATCTATCTATCTATCTATCTATCTATCTATCTATCTA
>NW_014582544.1:7151-7597 GCF_000485595.1 Priapulus caudatus
TATATATATATATATATTATACATATATATGCGTCACGGGAATGTGAAGGCGAGAGGGCGCGAATAACAGTTTGGCGACATGGCGGCGTTTATGGCACGGATAAAAAGCTAGAGCGGCGCGTGCTAACCTTACAGAGTTACAGCTGCCGACAGCCAGCTAATGACACTCACACGCTCACACGTAACTACCAACGTTATGTTGACACGTGTTGTTTCTTCTCGCTTTGTTTCTGTCGCTATGTGCGTCTCTTTCTGTCCCTCTCTGTTTCATTCTTTCTCGCGCGCGCGCTCTCTCTCTCGCTATCTCGATCTCTCTCTCTCGCGCGCTCTCTCGCGCTTTCTCTCTCTCTCTCTCTCTCGCTCTCTCTCTCTCTCTCTCGCGCGCGCTCTCTCGCGCTTTCTCTCTCTCTCTCTCTCTGTCTCGCTCTCTCTCTCTCTCTCTCTCT
>NW_014582545.1:0-765 GCF_000485595.1 Priapulus caudatus
GTGCGTGCGCCCGTGTGTGTGTGTGAGTGTGTGTGTGCGTGTGCGTGCGCCAGCGTGTGTGTGTGTGTGCGTGAGTGTGAGTGTGAGTGTGTGCGTGCGTGTGTGCGCGTGTTTGCGTGCGTGCGCCCGTGTGTGTGTGTGAGTGTGTGTGTGCGTGTGCGTGCGCCCGCGTGTGTGTGTGTGTGTTTGTGTGTGTGCGTGTGCGTGCGTGTGTTTGCGTGCGTCGCATTACACAACCTCGCAGTGGGCGCGCCCCGCCCCTATTAGCGCAGACTTCTGTCACTGCGCCTGCTAATTTGCAAACACTATCTTTGTTCGGCGAGTCACAAGCGCCGTACGGGGTGTTCGTGTTCGTCGTCTCCTGCGGAAGGACTTCTGATGACGATTGTTTGCTTCACGTCGTGCTTGTGTACCAGACGCACCAGCTTCTTTGAGAATACATTATTACCTCCGCGCAACGGAGTTGCAACGGAGGTCATGNGGGGGGGCGGGGCACGTGCCCCTGTTGCCCCGCCCTTAATCCGCTAGTGGTCATCAGTGCTAGTCCAATATGTTGGAGTTAACTGCGGCTGTTTCACGTTTTATGGTATCGATGCGCAGTGTAAACAGTGTCAACATGGAGCGAGAGAATTAAAATGAAATGTTAATTGTCATTAACGTGCCAGATATGGCGTGCTGGGTGTCGCAAATGATACATGTATTCCCCTGGGGAATGAACAGCAGCGTGGAAGCTAGCTCTATAGAAGTATAGTTCTAGAACTACGT
>NW_014582545.1:2037-3754 GCF_000485595.1 Priapulus caudatus
GGAAGGACTTCTGATGACGATTGTTTGCTTCACGTCGTGCTTGTGTACCAGACGCACCAGCTTCTTTGAGAATACATTATTACCTCCGCGCAACGGAGTTGCAACGGAGGTCATGTAATCGCTCTCGTGTGTGTGTGTGTGTGTGTGTGTGTGTGTGTGTGCGTGTGCGTGCGTGTGTGTATGTTTGCGTGCGTCGCATTACACGACCTCGCAGTGGGCGCGCCCCGCCCCTATTAGCGCAGACTTCTGTCACTGCGCCTGCTAATTTGCAAACACTATCTTTGTTCGGCGAGTCAAAAGCGCCGTACGGGGTGTTCGTGTTCGTCGTCTCCTGCGGAAGGACTGATGACGATTGTTTGCTTCACGTCGTGCTTGTGTAATACTACCAGACGCACCTGCTTCTTTGATAATACATTATTACCAATGACCAATGTACAGGTAGCTGTTCTCTCTGTATCAAGCCTTAATAGCATATGAGTACTGTATTGGCCTGAGAGCAAGCGCCACTTCGGATATTATTGACCTGGAAAAAATAGCTAGGTTGTCCGATGCCCAAGGGCCGTGTCTGCCTTATGTAGTTATTGAGCAAACATAGTGTTTGCAGGCTCGTCCACAGTGGAGTCCGTGCGAAATTGCGAATGAAAATTTAGTCAACATCTAATCTGTCCCACTATATTTTATATGACGTTTTGTAGCGCCCTATTATCTTGTCTGTTGTCAGTTTTGCAGGATATTCGTAGGAGTGAATGAAAGCAACATTTTTTCCCTTCTTTTGAGATTGAGTTGGTAGCACTTCACTATGCTCGTTTTTACATATTTTGTCTCTGATATACCCGGTACTGTCTCTGACCTATTGACTGCGATCCACTCCATCTCTCCTACACTGCTTATCGTGCTACGTCTCTTGCGAATGCTCTCTGATGAACTCTCGGTACCTACCATAGAAATAATATAGATAGTCTTTCTTTATTATTTCTATGGTACCGGTCTACATTGTCGCTGATGCATTGTCTTTGATATGTAATTGTATTTTATGCACTGTATGATAGGTTGTGTTTTATGCATTGTGTCTGATGCTTTGTCTCTGACACTGAGCCAGATTAACGAATGAACACGCTTTAACTCTGTCTCTCTCTCTCTCTCGCTCTCTTACGGGCCGTTATAACGAGACCCCGCCCGCTGATATGTCTTTCTCTCGCGTGTTTGCAGACGCGGCGTTAGGCGGGTGTGTGAACGGCAGACGGAATATGAGCCCGCCAAGCAAACATAGCGAAAACCCGCCACCCACGCGGGACTCAATGGGATGAGCGCTGCCGAGCTGTCTCCCTCTCGTCTCTCATCTCTTCAGTTCCTCTCCTCAATCTCTCTCCTCTCCTCTCTCTCTCCTCCTCCTCTCTCTTCATCTCACTCCTCGTCTCTCTATCTCTCCACTCATCTCTATCTCTTCTCCGTCTCTCCTCTCTCATTCTCCTTCTCTCCTCTCTCCTTTCTCTCGTCTCTCGTCTCTCTCTCTACTCTCTCTCTATCCTCTCCTTTCCATCCTTCGTCTCGTCTCTCTACGTCTCTCTTCTTCTCTCTTATCTCTCTCTCTTCATCGCATCTCTCTCTATGTCTAATCCATTTCTTTTTCTTTCTCCCTTTCTCTCTCTCCTCATCTCTATCTTCACCCGATCTCTCCTCTTCTCTCTCCACTCCTCTCTCTCTCCTCTCTTCGCTC
>NW_014582545.1:4376-5230 GCF_000485595.1 Priapulus caudatus
CTCTCTCTCTGTGTCTCTTTCTCTCTCTTTCTCTCTCTCTCTCTCTCTCTCACAGTGTGTTCCGCGCCCTTTTGTTTATTGTTGCTGAGAGTCTGAGATCGGTTGCCTTCCGTTGTGTTTACGGCACCGCTAGCTCGCGTTTCGTGTCGGCGAGGCGCACGCGCACGTACGCACGCACGCACACCACGCACGCACACGCACGCACGCACACGCACGCACGCACGCTGATCTCTAGCTGAGACATGGTAGGATGTGCATATCTTTGTATATCGGCAGTGGCCGTTCGTCTCACTCCGTTCAGTCCGTAGGCGCGTGCGTGCGTTCGCGCGTGCGTTGGAGCGTGCGTGCGTTCGCGCGTGCGTTGGAGCGTGCGTGCGCGTTTCTGGACGCGTGCGTGCGTTTGTGCGTGCGTTGGCGCGTGCGCGCGTTTGTGCGTGCGTTCGCGCGTGCGTGCGCGCTTCTGGACGCGTGCATGCGTTGGCGCGTGCATGCGTTTGTGCGTGCGTGCGCGCTTCTGGGCGCGTGCGTTCGCGCGTGCGTGCGCAAGCATGTACGCACTTGTTGACATTTAACGGAGGCTTTCCGTCTTGTCGACTTTTCATTAATGCAGGCTCGATTCTCCCGCCTGCGTGTGCGTGCATGTGTGCGTGCGTGTGTGCTCCAGTCAGTTGTTGCGGTCAAGACACCTCTTATTTATCTCAGTGGATAATATATATGTGTGCGCGCGCGCGCGTGTGTGTGTGTGTGTGCGTGCGTACGTGCGTGTGTGCGTGTTGTATATATATATACATATATGTGTATATATATATATAATATATATATAATATATATATACATATATAATATATATATAT
>NW_014582545.1:6739-7597 GCF_000485595.1 Priapulus caudatus
AATAATAATAAATAATAATAATAATAATAATAATAATAATAATAATAATAATAACAAGTAGTGTCACGTATCGAGAAACGTCTACTAGTAATTATTGACGATTAATAATAATTATTATTAATTGTAATTGGTATTCTATCAGGTTTATATGTATTCGTACGTCTGTGTTGTGTCAGTACAGTGGCTGCTGCTCTGCCCCGATTGCTCGTCGTTTTATACATTCAGGTCATCGCTGTTAAATAACACGTTTTGTTTAATTAATGGACATTTCGCCACTGCTGGCACAATACAGCCTCCGGTTGCTATGGTTACTATTGAAACAGCATTCATCTGGGTCTAGGCATGTCTATAAGCTCTCTACAGTTGATGCAGTATTGTTGTTTTTGCGGCTATTGTTGTCAGAAAATCCATATGCATGCAGGCGGCAGTCGCATATGCAATGAGACATGGTGCATGCGCGTTGATGACTTACGCTGCTCCGACACTGCAATGTCAATTCTCGCGTAGCAACCCTGTCGTGTCGTACTCGTGTGTGCCTCCTGCGTGCGTGCGTGCCTCCTGCGTGCCCTGCGTGCGTGCGTGCCTCCTGCGTGCGTGCGTGCGTGCGTGCGTGCGTGCGTGCGTGCGTGCGTGCCTCCTGCGTACGTGCGTGCGTGCCTCCTGCGTACGTGCGTGCGTGCGTGCTTCCTGCGTGCGTGCGTGCCTCCTGCGTGCGTGCGTGCGTTCGTCTGTGTCTCCCGCGTGCGTGCGTGCCTCCCGCGTGCGTGCGTGCCTCTTGCGTGCGTGCGTGCGTGCGTGCCTCCTGCGTGCGTGCGTGCGTGCGTGCCTCTGCGTGTGTGCCTCTTGCGTGCGTGCGTG
>NW_014582546.1:0-688 GCF_000485595.1 Priapulus caudatus
GAGAGAGAGAGAGAGAGAGAGAGAGAGAGAGAGAGAGAGAGAGAGAGAGAGAGAGAGATGGCGCCATGGTGGCGTATCTTTATAGCGTGGGATATTTCTTTATTGGCGGTGTCATCCCTTTATTTATTATCGGAGTATGGGTGCAGGCAGAATTTATTACGGTAAGAAGGCTTTATTTTAATGTTCCTGTCGTAACTTGCTGCCCGTCCTTGCTGCACTGACTGCCTGTATGTGTGTACTTACGTCGTCATTCTCATTGTTTGACGTTTGTTTGCAGTGTCTGGTCGTCGGTCTTACTGTGTTCGTTTGTTTGTAACTGTTCTTATTGTGTTTGTTTCCTCGTCATTGTTTATTGTTAATTATCATTCTCCGTTTGCCTTTGTGTGCGTACATCGGCCCCTCACGGTAGTTGCTTGTAAAAGAGATAAAAAGTACGTATGTGTGTATGCGTAGTTCCCTGAGTTCCCGTAGTTCCATGAGTTCCCGTAGTTCTCCGAGTTCATGCGTTCCTCATGTGTTCACCTCCTTCCTAATCTACCAAACTATAGTGTGAGAGCGTGTGAGTGCATGCGTGCGTGCGTGCGTGTATGTGTGTGCGCGCGCGCGCGTGTGTGCGCGCGCGCACGCGTGTGTGTGGGTGGGTGTGTGTGTGTGCGTGCAGGTGTGAGTGCGTGTGTGTGCATGCGTG
>NW_014582546.1:6837-7591 GCF_000485595.1 Priapulus caudatus
CCCGCTACATTCCCGCGTGTTCCCGCTACATTCCCGCGTGTTCCCGCTACATTCCCGCGTGTTCCCGCTACATTCCCGTGCGTTTCGCGTGTTTCCGCTACATTCCCACGTGTTCCCGCTACATTCCCGTGCGTTTCGCGTGTTTCCGCTACATTCCCACGTGTTCCCGCTACATTCCCGTGCGTTTCGCGTGTTTCCGCTACATTCCCGCGTGTTCCCAGACGGAGATACACCCGCACGCGTTCATCCCATCCGTCTGCTCTCCTCGTCACCGCTCCATCTGTGAGGCGATGGCGCGGTAAATCCCGCCGGATCAAAGGCTCGCCGCCGCTCTCAACTCTTTACCCGCCCGCCGCTCTCCATCCCGCTGCCTCCCTTCGATGATTTTAACTATTTATCCGCTGCTTCTGCATGCACGATGGTTTTACTATGTATCTGTAACTGCTTGTAGCATTAAGTACCATGGCCTGATTGCCATGCGATACACGGCCCCGATACGTTCCGATACGTCGCTCGATGCCGCCCGATACGCGGGGGATAACGCAGAAATGCGCTGTTGTTCGACTTTAAAACGCGCTGAGAGTAAAGAGCGTAAAGCGATAGCGACAAACGCTACAATGCACAAAAAATCGAGTGCTAAAGACGAGATCAAAGGCATTCGTTGCATTTCCGCGTGACGTGAAATGACCGATTCTCTCCCACCCTTCCCTCCAGTCCCTCGCCATCCTCCTCCTCCTCCTCATCCTCATCCTCA
>NW_014582547.1:0-1387 GCF_000485595.1 Priapulus caudatus
CGCATGCACACGCCTGCTCTCTCTCTCTCTCTCTGCGCGCGCGTGTGCGTGCGTGTGTCACATACCCTCCTCTTGTCGTACACACGCCCACTCCCACACGCATGAATGCACGCATGCACACGCTCTCTCTCTCTCTCCGCGCGCGCGCGTGTGTGCGTGTGTCGCATACCCTCATCTTGTCTTACACACGCCCACTCTCACACGCATAAATGCACGCACACACGTACACGCGCGTACGCAGCCACACACCCGCACGCACGCACATCCGCGCATCCACGCACACCCGAACTCTAACCCGTCCACCCCGCCTGCTTGTCTGCCTGCATATCTCTCCTCCCTCTATCCCCCCTCTTTCTCCCTTCTCTCTCTCGCTTTGCCTGTCTGCGACACTGTCATGGTACTAGTAATATTTCCTTGACGGTTGACAATCCTTGGATTTGAAACGAAGAATCCGTTCAATGTCTTGCGAGCTTTACTGTATAATTGAGATTTATGTTTGATGGATAAATGAGAAATTGACTGTCAGATTACTTGGCAACCCCGACTCACTCCTCTTCATTATTTCTCTCATCCTTGGCAGTGACGTGAACACGCTATTGCCGCCCTCGTTGTCAATCTTCACGACTAATCGTTTCCGTTCTCGTTTGCCGTGATTGCTGAGAAGATTTGTGTACAAATCCCTTGTCCTGTGTATGTGTATATGCTTGCATGCGCGCTGCTGGTGTGTACAATGAAACACATGAGAACCTAGAGACTGTGTTCGTTCAACAAACAGAATATATATATATATATATATATATATATATGTATGTGTGTGTATAAATATTGTAATACGTCTAGTAATGTAAAAAATATAACATAATAAATAATAATACACTCATATATATATATTTATACTCGATCGCTTAATTATATCTCTTTCAACGATATCTTCTCTTATCTCACTCACGCTCACCTCTCTGACCTCAAACCTCTCACCTGTGCCCTGTTGGTTCTGGTTTAGTGTTGCTGTGTATACTGTATACTGTATCATAAGCCGTTACATACTAGAGTGCGCGCAGGACTACTCGCACACCGTTTCCTCTCATCAGCGTTTTGCCTTTAGGTTTGCAACTTGTAAATATTTCTATCAATATGTGAACCATATATTCAAACTACCTTGCTTTTCGTCTCGGATCTCCCTTAACATTATGACCATCGGTTATTTACCTGAAAATCGTATGTGTGTCTTCTCAAAAGGTTCTCACGCAAGAACAGGAGAACACATACAATTTTAAGGTAATTGCGTATCTCCGGTGTCATATGATTAGGGGAATTATAAACGAAAAACAAGGGTAAATATTGAATATTATAATTTATTCATATGCTTACCTATATCACTATATAT
>NW_014582547.1:1850-3074 GCF_000485595.1 Priapulus caudatus
GTGTGTGTGTGTGTGTGTGTGTATATGTATATGTATCAAGAGTACATAATAGAGAGAGGATATTGACACCGTTTTAACAGCGTTTTGCATAGTTTCCAACTTGTAAATATTCTATCAATATGTGAACAAATATATTCAAACTACCTTGTTTTCGTCTCGGATTCTCCCTTAACATATGACACCATCGGTTTACCTGAAAATCGTATGTGTTCTTCAAAAAAGTTTTTTGATTACGATACGGTTTGACACAGTTTTTCCAAGTGTTTGCATCTATTCGGCGAATGTTGATATGCGGCGGCAGCACCAGGTTGTAACTACGAGACGCTGGGGGCTGTTGGGGATATTAGGTAAGCACAGCAACAGCACTTGTTTCGCTTCCTTATCATTAGGCACACGATGGCAACAAAGCTAACATTAGCTGCTAGCTCGCTGTGAGCACACATTTATTTATAGCACGCTGGAAACGCTACACGCTGAATACAAATCGATGCCTAATATCCCCAACAGCCCCCCAGCGTTTCGTCATCAACAATAGAGCACTCATCCGATAACAAACTTTTGCCGCTAAGATGGGAATAGTTGGGGGAAAATGTGTAAAACCGTGTCGTATTCAAATAACTTATTTGAAGAACACATACGATTTTCAGGTAAATTGGTGGTGTCATATGCTTAAGAGAGAATCATAGACGAAAACAAGTTTGAATGTATTTATTCACATATTGATAGAATATTTACAAGTTGAAAACTATGTAAAACGCTGTTAAAACGGTGTCATACTCTTCTCTCTATTATGTACTCTTGATATATATATATACATATGTATTATATAACACGCATGTTTATTCTTATCAGGTATATCAGCGATACTCCTGCGGCGTCTTCCTCCATTCCTTGTCTTCTGCTCCGGTCATCTTCCCTCACATCCCGTCCCTTCCTATCCTGTCTGCCTTTACCTTCTTATTCTCTTTATCGTTTCTTCGTCCTCTACAAATTCGCGTTTCTCTCCCGTCTATTTTTTGTTTCGCCTCGTTTTTAATTTCCAGTTTATCTCTCTTCCACGCGCGCTACTCTTGTCACGGCTTCCTTTCCCTTCTTAATATCATTCTTTGTTTCTTCCTATTCAACATTTCGTTTATTTCATTCAGTTTTCTATCATTTCTGTATTATTTATTTACCTATTTAATTAATTATTTAAGTATATAAATATATTTAAATAAGCACAAT
>NW_014582547.1:7264-7591 GCF_000485595.1 Priapulus caudatus
ACACACACACACATACACACACACACACACACACATACACACACACACACACACACACGTGCATGCAGACAGACACGCGCGCGCGTAAGCGGACGGAAGGAGTTATAAGGTTGAGGTAAGTTAAGCTAATGTCTCAGATTGTCGCTTACGGAGCATTGCCATTAACGCATGTGCCGGCGGCAGTATTCCTTCGACCTTGCTGACTGCATTGATGAGATGAGCTAGAGGAAGGCAGCCGTATCATTTTGCATGTGCACTAGAGAAACAGATTGTGGCTCTAATGAGTGCCCGCGTGCACGTGTGCTTGTGCGAGTTAGAGAGAGTGCC
>NW_014582548.1:0-889 GCF_000485595.1 Priapulus caudatus
CACACACACACACACACACACACACACACACACACACACACACACACGCGCGCGCGCGGTAGATGGATAATCATGATACAAATGCCCATTCGTTACAGTAGTCGCCACTCCGGACTCAGTAGGCGCCTATACCTTCTGCCGTTGTACAGAAATGCGGCTGAAAATAATCTGAAATTGAATCTGTGAATGTTGTTGAGATTCTATATTGCGTAGAGTACCAAACAGGTTGTTTTATCATTAAACCCGTAATTCTGGTCAGCTAGTGCAATAAAATTAGGGCGGTCGCTGTCTATCGTTGCGTAGTTATGAGAATATTTACTCGTAGGCTGATGAATTTCGGAAATTGAATTCGTTTTATAGCACGACTTGCGCAGCTGCGCGTTGTTTTGATTCACACGCGCAAAGTTTGCTGCGGAAGTAAAGATTTTTAGTTGCTTGATATACGTGCACTCTACATCCTAAAGTAAGACGACACGCCAACGGAGTGTTTGAATTATATTGTTTTACAAGGTAATGTGGAGTGTGTGCACATGGCTATCAACAACGGTGACATTCAGTGTTGCGAAGCATCATCTAATCTTTCTCGATCAGAAATTCTTCGGTACCAGCAAATTTAGTCTTCGGAATATTGCATATGGTTATGTTGCATCATTTCCGCAGTACACGATACATGAAAATATTCAATATGCGTGGTAGAATCATTGGTAGAATCATCAATCATTATATAGTATCAGACGAAGTATTGTGTGTGTGTGTGTGTGTGTGTGTGTGTGTGTGTGTGTGTGTGTGTGTGTGTGTGTGTGTGTGTGTGTGTGTGTGTGTGTGTGTGTGTGTGTGTGTGTGTGTGTGTGTGTGTGTGTGTGTGTGTGTGTGTGTGTGTGTGTGTGTG
>NW_014582548.1:4937-5806 GCF_000485595.1 Priapulus caudatus
GAGAGAGAGAGAGAAAGAGAGATACGTCCGAGAGGGTCGTCAGAAATACCTACATAGTCCTTCCGTACAGTCTCTTATAGGCCCTTATAATCTCTGCCGTATGACATAGAAGGCGGCCAGTCTTATATTTATGTTGCATAGCTATCGCTACTAAACTTGAAGTATATGGAAATCACCCTTTGACGTAAGAATTTACCTAAAAAAAGCCGAATGCTTCATGGCAGCTACATACTAAACGTTGCTATATATATTCATGCTGACCCAGCCATATACATATAGTATATTTCGCGTGAATATCATATGACCATAACCGTGGATGCTAAAACGTGACAAATAGTTACGTAAATAGAAAATGATTTTGGATTTTCTAATATTGCAGGCATCGGCCACCCACACCGTGTCTGTTTTGAGCACGGAAATCTATCACCTTCAATTGATCCACGTACAATCCTATGATAGCCTATGAATCATGGTAATAGAATTCAAGTTCTTATTCTAATGTCGCGCAATATGAGAAGTGTCTTCTAACGACAAACGTTGACGTATATCGTTAGCAACACAACGTCACACGAGGTAACTAACACCGGCCACTATCACTTCATCTTACTGCCTACGTCAGACGCAATTACGCGCTATCCCCGTAGCGCACCTGCTCCTCGGGGATATTTTCGAAAATTCTTTATCGATTACACGAGTGTGGGTGAAAACCGAATTTTCCAGGTAGTTTACCAACAAACAAGATTCATCATAAATTCCAAATGAAGAACAACTGTCCAGTGATCAATGATTCAATTCGCCGACGTTTGTCGCTTGATATACGTAGGAAACCATTTTAAAAGACTTTAGAGCTATTTTAGAACGGCAATATC
>NW_014582548.1:7184-7589 GCF_000485595.1 Priapulus caudatus
GAGAGAGAGAGAGAGAGAGAGAGAGAGAGAGAGAGAGAGAGAGAGAGAGAGAGAGAGAGAGACACATTTTCTGTGATACATACATCCCAGTGCGTTAGGCTTATCTGTGCCTACTACACCGCCATACAGCCAGCCTTTTAGACCCACCGGCGAGGTAGGCTACACACACTTTGCTAACCCGCGTTGGATTAACTCCTTACTTTCACATCTGCGCAGCATTGAATAATTGTTAGGGCTTCGCCTTGACGTCCATACATGTAAGTAATCGCTGGAAAAGGCGGTATGATTGCTATGCGACGTCTACTTATCAGAATAATATATGCCGCATGTTGTCATCGTAATGTGGCACACTCGTTAGTTATATATATATATATATATATATATATATATATATATAGTATATAT
>NW_014582549.1:0-4732 GCF_000485595.1 Priapulus caudatus
TACAATCCTCCGTCTCTCTTTCCCGAATCTGCTTTCGCGTCGTGGTCGCTCGCCTCTCGGCGTCTCTCTATCTTCTTACAGCCTCCGCTCTCGTTATCTCTCTCTCTCTCCGGCATGCGCGTGTCTGTTCGCCTCTCTCACGGCGTTTTCTCTATCTCTTACAACCGTCCGTCTCTCTCTCTCTCCCGGCAGCGCGTTGTGCGTCGCTCCCTCCGGCCGCTTCTCTCTATCTCTTACAACCTCCGTTCGTCTCTCTTCCCAGGGCCTAGCTGCTGTGTGTTGTCGCCTCCTCTCACGGCGTCTCTCTAATAATCCTTTACAACCTCCGTTCTCCTCTCTCTCTCCTGGGCCAGCGCTGTCCGGATGTGTGGGGGTCGCTCCCTCACGGCTGTCTCTCTCATTCTTACACCTCCGACGCTTATGTCTCTCTCTCTCTCCCGGGACCAGCGGCTCGTTGAGTCAGCTCCTCACTGCGCGTCTCTCTATCTCTTACAAACTCTCCTGCTTCTCTCTCTCTCCCGGCAGCACAGCGACGTCGGTGGTCTGCCGTCCCTCAGCGGCGTCTCTCTATCTACTCTACAACCTCCCCGTTTTTCTTTCTCTCTTCTCCCGGACGCGCCTGTGTTGGCGCTCACCTCACGGCTGGTTCTCTCTATCTTTTTTACAACTTCCCAGTCTCTACTCTCCCGGCCAGCGGTGCTTTGCTCCCTCACGGCGTCTCTCTATCTCTTACAACCTCCGTCTCTCTTCTCGCTCCCAGCACGACCATGCCTGTGTCGCGTCGTCCCTCAGCCGCGCCCCCGTCCTCTCTATCTTTACAACTCCGTCTCTCTCTCTCTCCGCCAGTGTGCTGATGGTTCGGCTCCCTCACGTGCCGGGCATCTCTCTATTCTCTTACAACCTCCTGTCTCTCTTCTCTCCCGGCGTCAGCGCCATGTGTCGGTCGCGCCCTCACGTGTCTTCTCTATCTCTTACAACCTCCTTTGGTCTCTCTCTCTCTCTGCACCAGCGCCGACTTGACGTCACGACCCTGCTCGCTACTAACCCACTGCCCAGCGCTAGCTGTGTGGGTCGCTCCTCACGGCGCTCTCTCTTCTATCTCTTACAACCCTCCGTCTTCTCTCTCCGGCATCCGCAGCCGCGTGTTTGGTCTCGCCTCTCCCTCAGCGGCGTCTCATCCTATCTTCTTACAACTCGCCAGTCTCTTCCTCTTCTTCCCGCAGCGGCTGTGTGCGTCGCCTCCCCTCAGCGGCGTCTCTCTATCTTTTTACAACTCTCCGTCTCTCTCTCTCTCTCGCAGCCATGCGTGACCAGATGAGGGGGTTGCGTCGGCTCCCTCACGGCGGTCTCTTATTCTTTACTTACACCTCCCTGCGGTCTCTCTCTCCTGTCGCAGCTGCGTTGTGTGTCGCTTCCCCTCACGGCTTCTCTCTATCTTTACAACCTCCGTCTCTCTCTCTCTTCCCCGGCCAGCCATCCCCAGCGCGTCAATAGGTCGCCTGGCCCTCGCGCCGGGGACGTGTGTGGGCGTTCTCCCCTCACGGGCATCATCTCTCTATCATCTTTACAACTCCGTTCTCTCTCTCTCTCCGGCGGCTCTTTTGCTGTGTCCTCGTGGGTCGCTCGCCACCTCCGGCTATCTATCATCTTACAAACTTGTCTTCCGCCTGTTTCTGTCTCTTCTCCTCCGGCAGCTGCTCGTAGTTTCGGTCGCTCCCTCCGGCACCTTTCGCTCTCTATCTCTTACAACCTCTCCGCTCTCTCTCTCTGCCCGACAGCCGCGTGTCGGTCCGCTCCCTCACTGTGGCGTCTCTCTATCTCTTACATATCCTCTCCGTCTCTCTCTCTCCAGCAGCGCGTGGTGGTCGCCGCCCCTCACGGCTGGTCTCTCTATCTCTTACAACCTCCGTCTCTCTCTCTCTCCGGCAGCGCGTGTTGGTCGCTCCTCACGGCATCGCCACTGGACAAGGCGGCCGGCATGCTGATCGCATACGCGCACATCGTTGATGGACGACCGCGTCGCGCGGGTGCGAGAGAGGGACGGTGCTGGTGACGGGCCGTGCAGCTGCGGAGCTACGCGGCCTCGGCCTGCCATCGATGTCGCATTCCGCCCTCTATACCGAGCCAGGTAGGCTGCGCTCCACACCACACATCGTCATCCTACCATCCCCCCATCATCCTACCATCCCTCCATCATCTACCGATCCCCCTACCATCCCCATCATCCTCCATCCCCCCCTCATCCTACCATCCCCCTATTTTTCCTACCATCCCCATCATCCTACCATCCCTCCTCATCCTACCATCCCACCCCCCATTCATCTACCTTCTCCGCCCATCATCCTACCATCCCCCATCATTCCTCATCCCCCTTCATCCTCCATCCCCCCCTCATCCCTCCATCCCCCATCATCCTACCATCCGACCCATCATCCATACCATCCCCCATCATCCTACCATTCCCACCCATCATCCTTACCATCCCCCCATCATCCTACCATCCCCCCATCATCCTGCCACCCCCATCTCCTCCATCCCCCCCATGCATCCTACCATCCCCCCGCATCCTACATCCTCCCTTCATCCTACCATCCCCCCATCATCCTCATCCCCCCATCTCCTACCATCCCCATCATCTCATCCCATTCATCTACCATTTCCCCCATCATCCTACCATCCCCCTATCCTACCATCCCCCCATCATCCTCCATCCCCATTCATCTACCTCCCGTCATCCTACCATCCCCCATCATCCTACCATCCCCATCATCCTATCATCCATCTCCTACCATCCCCCCATCATCCTAACATCCCCATCATCCTACCATCCCCCATCAATCCTACCATCCCCCATCATCCTACATCCCCCCTCATCCTCCATTTCCCCTCATGCCTACCATCCCCCCCCAATCATCCTACCATCCCCCATCATCCTACATCCCCATCATCCTACATTTCCTCCTCATCCTTACCTCCTCCCCCATCATCCTACCATCGCTCCCATCATCCTTACCATCCCATCATCCTACCATTCCCCCATCATCCTACCATCTCCCCCATCATCTAATCCCCCATCATCCTCATCCCCATCATCTACATCCCCCATTCATTCCTACCATCCCTCCATAGCATCCTCACCATCCCCTCATCCTACCAGTCCCCCCATCATCCTACCATCCCCCCATCATCTACCATCCCCCCATCATCACTACCATCCCCCCCTCATCCTACCATTCCTCTCATCATCCTACCATCCCCCCATCATTCACTACCATCCCCCATTCATCCACCATCCCCATCATCCTTACCATCCCCCCATCATCCTTACCATCCCCCACGTCATCCTACCATCCCCCATCATCCTGACATCATCCTACAACCATCCTGTTATCCTACCATCATCCTACCACCAGGTATCTATCTACCATATCACCACCATCTATCTTCCCATTATCCCATTGCCTTCCCACTGCCAGTCCACCATCGGAGGAAAGATCCGGTCTGTTGTGAGTTGTTGATTTATTTGTTGATTTATTTACTTACATAATCGTCAAGGTATACGACACAAACAGTCCATTACGTAAACAAAATATGCGGTCTATTAACTACCAAGCATGATTCCTACAACGCGACGTGATACAAGTCACACACGTGCACATCGCATTCCTCGTTCGTCGTCGATTTCATCGATCAACTCGGATTCACTTCAAATTTCGAATTCATTCGCAGGTGATAGCGGCGTGCGGCAGCGCGGCAAAGTGCGACCTCGCGCGCGACAAGGGAGCGTTCGCGACGATCGACTACTCCTCGCAGCCGCTGCACGACAAGGTCAAAGCGATCACGGAAGGTCGCGGGGTCGACGTCATCATGGACTTTGTGGGCGGCGACCTCTTCAAGCAGTGTCTGAAATGGTATAGTGTAGAGAGCTATAGTAGTAGAGTAGTAGTAGTAGAGTAGTAGTAGTAGAGTAGTATATACTAGTAGAGTAGTAATAGTAGTAGTAGTATATAGTAGTAGAGTAGTAGTAGTAGAGTAGTATATAGTAGTAGAGTAGTATATAGTAGTAGAGTAGTAGTAGTAGAGTAGTATATAGTAGTAGAGTAGTATATAGTAGTAGAGTAGTATATAGTAGTAGAGTAGTATATAGTAGTAGAGTAGTAGTAGTAGAGTAGTATATAGTAGTAGAGTAGTATATAGTAGTAGAGTAGTAGTAGGACGAGGAGGGGTAGTAGAGTAGTAGTAGTAGTAGAGTAGTAGTAGTAGAGTAGTATATAGTAGTAGAGTAGTAGTAGTAGAGTAGTATATAGTAGTAGAGTAGTAAATAGTAGTAGTAGAGTGCTGTTCGTGGGCTTGTCAGCTGTGTGGTTATAGGCTGGTCATAGGCTGGTGACAGGCTGGTGACAGGCTGGTGACAGGCTGGTGACAGGCTGGTCATAGGCTGGTCACCTGTGCGGAGGTGGGTGTGCGGGTAACAGGCTGGTCATGCGCTGGTGACAAGCTGGTGACAGGCTGGTGACAGGCTGGTCATAGGCTGGTCACCTGTGCGGCGGTGAGTGTGCGGGTAACAGGCTGGTCATGCGCTGGTGACAAGCTGGTGACAGGCTGGTGACAGGCTGGTCATAGGCTGGTCACCTGTGCGGAGGTGAGTGTGCGGGTAACAGGCTGGTCATGCGCTGGTCGGTGTGCTTGAGTTACCTCTTTGGTTAGAGCAGATGCTTAAAGGGACAGTAGC
>NW_014582549.1:6799-7586 GCF_000485595.1 Priapulus caudatus
CGACATGATGTATGTCAACGCGACATGATGTATGTCAACGCGACATGATGTATGTCAACGCGACATGATGTATGTCAACGCGACATGATGTATGTCAACGCGACATGATGTATGTCAACGCGACATGATGTATGTCAATGCGACATGATGTATGTCAACACGACATGATGTATGTCAACGCGACATGATGTATGTCAACGCGACATGATGTATGTCAACGCAACATGATGTATGTCAACACGACAACTTGTCTACTATCATATCGGTCGCCGTGGTTACGCTTATGTGAAAATGGTTGTCGTCATGGTTACGCTTCCGTGACGATGTCGGTCGTCATGGTTACGCTTCTGTGATGATGGTAGTCGTCATGGCTATGCTTCCGTGACGATGTCGGTCGTCATGGTTACGCTTCTGTGATGATGGTAGTCGTCATGGCTATGCTTCCGGGACGATGTCGGTCGTCATGGTTACGATTCTGCAAAGATGGGAGTGAGAGCATCATCGATCATCGTCATCAGTAGTATGCTGGGTTACTAATGTATGTCAGCTAATTGTTGGGCAGTTGGGGAGGCTGTGAGATAGTTTGATTGAGTGAGAGCGGTGTGGGTGCATGGAGAACTCCGTGTGCTGCATGCAGGCCTGCGTGAATTTACAATACAGCTGGTTGTCGAATACAGTACATGATGCTGCTATATGTTCCTATATATATATATATATATGTATATATATATATATAAGCATATTGTATATATATTATATATATATATATATATATATATATATATAT
>NW_014582550.1:0-7584 GCF_000485595.1 Priapulus caudatus
CTCCTTCACCAACGTCAGGTTCTATCACTATGAACGCTGATGGTACGATTACTGTATCAGCGGGCACTACAGTAGGTAGTTATAGTTATGAATACACAATTTGTGATGCTGTCAATCTTACAAACTGTTCTACTGTCACAGAAACGGTAGTGGTAGCAGTTCAGTTAGCCACACCCCCCACAAGTTGTACCTTTGATGGCAATATTATCTACAACACGGGTTCTAGCGAACTGCGTAGTTATGATGTATTCACAAATCAGGATAGTCTTCTGACTAACTTGAATAGAACTTATGGTGATATCGGTTTTGCCCTTGATGGCACTCTCTATGGGTCTACGGGCTGAGTTTTTAATAGCGTAGTCTATCGATCTACAGTATTTGATCAGCAAGTGGCAGAAACCATCATGTTTTAACGTGGTTCTTGAAATAGATCCGTTAAGCTTTTGGCGTGAATGATTTGGCTGGCTTTAATTTTGGTTTGGTTATCAAATGACCTCATAGCCATAATAATAAGTATATCGCTTTATCCTCGGACAAAGAGCTTGTACCCGAACTGGGAAAATGGATTTAGGCGCTTAGGGCTTTTCAGGTAGGCTTCAGGGCGACTTTTGTTTTCCTTGAGGGAGCGGGCAACCCAAGACCGGGCCAAGGGCTTATTATTGCTTACAACTACTGACAACGCAGACGATACCAATCAATTATTAAGTAATAACCTTTCGCCTAGCGCATGAGTGACCGCAGCAATACGGGACACGGTACGTGGGTGATATATGGAACCAATATTTGGGCGAATGACAGGCCCAATCTTGATGGCGATTCTGTATTGCAGTGAGCGGTACTGGTAATGAAACTATGCCGCATTCAAGTTTCACCTTATCGTTGTTTACTTACAGTGGGCCTTTGGGTGGATTCACCTTATGCGGGCAACTAGTCATCCGGAGGCGCCGGCGTATTGTTTGTACGGCCCTTACGAGGTTTCCGTCTTGATTCATGGGACTGCACCTGGATACGGAGCAGTCACCAAACTGGAACATATACAAACCCTATCGTGAAACAATGGCCCTAGTACATAACGATATAAGCAATTTACATATAGGAGTTGCGTTCCAGCACGAAGTATACGATGGTTTTAGCACACGGCCACAGCATGCCACCAGCAATGCACGACAGATGAGATTCGGAGGCACAGCAGAGAAGGAAGTACTTTCTTTTGTACTTTGACACAACGACACAGCTACAGGCAAAAATGCCGTGACAAACAACAAGCGGAGGTGATTGGCGACTCTCTAACGCTTGGATAGACTTTGACCAAAACGGTATCGTTTGATGAAGACGAACGTGCTACTCCAACGGTTGCCATGGCGCAATCCACAGCGAAAATTCATAATATGGTGAATTACCTGGAATTGTCTCCAGAACTACTACGACGTTTTTAGATTTGTTGCATAACTGGAGATTTAACAGCCGGAAGCAATGGCGATGCTGATGAAGCTCTTTGGGTGCTGCAAAATAGTGTGAAGTTGAAGATATCAAATAACAATTTCAACAGATGATACGTTACCACGCTCGGATCTTGTAAGCAGAAACCCCCTCTCATGGAGGATTTGAAAGTTACTCGCCCCTCTCGAATTACCATCACAAATGATTGCGGCACTCCTATAACTTCCAGAGATGATGGAGAATATTCATTTAGAGGCTACACCAAATAAATCACACTGATTTCTCGGATCAAAAGGCTGTAGCACTATATATTTCTACGGACTATGTTCTTCTGATGGTGCCTACGCTTTTGTCGTCGCAAGTAATCTATCGCGCACGAAGTTGGGTGTCCTGCAAGGTGTTGATACTAATATTTTCGGCGTCAGATAGTAGCGCGCGAACAATAGCACAGCAAACGTCTCCTATCTCGTGACGCATGTTGCCACATGGAGCAACGCTTCAAGTTTCGATCCTGGGAGCGATTCCTTCGCTATACCCAACATGTTATCCATACCTTTATTCCACAAGCCAGTAGTGTCATTTAAGAGATTCGCACGTGACATCAACGCGTATCAAAAAAAAACAAAAAAAAAAAAAAAAAAAAAAAAAAAAAAAAAAAAAAAAAAAAAAAAAAAAAAAAAAAAAAAAAAAAAAAAAAAAAAAAGAAAAAAAAAAAAAAAAAAAAAAAAAAAAAAAAAAAAAAAAAAAAAAATCAATGGTAACGGACCATTATAGATGATATTTCCGTGACTTAAGACAGCTATGCATTACGGTGATCGCCGACAACACCCGCGGATGGTAGTGCAGGCACCGGAAGCGAAATTACGAAACCCTGAAGCGCCTACGGAGCGCCAAGCAATGCAATATACAGCCGGTTTACAGAGATAGCACCGCCACGGATGCAGACACGATGGTTTTGCAAACTGCACAGATGCACCAATAGCAATGCCTACAGATGACGATTCGGAGGACGACTGCACGAATGAAGAAGATAGTTTACTTGGGCACCTTATCCACAGCTGACAACAGCGTAACAGCTCAATAATATTGCTGCTGACAATAACGTAAGCAATGCAACTCTCTACGCTTGGATAGACTTTGACCAGAAACGGTTCGTTTGAGAAGACGGAACGTAATCGATACCTGCAACTATCCACACTTTCGCTGGCGACGAGGGCGGCGAATTAACGTGCTCACTCCTGCTGGACATAATTTTGGTACAACCTATGCGCGTTTTCGACTTGCTATCTCACACTCGCGCACACTCTTCACCTGGCATTAATGGCGGACGCGTATGACAGCCATCATTGGGTGCCGCCAGATAGCGGTTGAAGTTCGAGGATTATGCCAATTATTATCAAACAGTCGCGTCATTTATCCATGTTAAAACAGTTAATGATCCCAACGCCCAATATATTGGTGAGTACCGTTACCTTACTTGAAAGATCAGTAATACCGCGGCAGATACCGCCCACTGATGTGAGGTAAACGATATTCTACCAGGCAGGATTTTATCTATGCTTGCAAAGCGTACTATAAAGCGGTGGGGATCCTTCTGTCGTTTCAGACCCTAGTTTCATCCCTGGACAACAACTCACTGGCATCTGGTTGCTAGCACCACTTTGGAGTTTCAGCGAGTTGTAAATGCACGCGTAAACCAGGCCATCGAGTTAAAAATAGAGCCCTGATGATGTTAACCTTTATCAACTGAGTACAGTTGGACGGAGATAACAAAGCCCAACAGACATTTCTAGATTTGAGAACTTGTTAGGTCTTGCTTAATCCCAGCCCAATCTACGTTTTGGTTCGACACTATTATACGCGTCCAAGGGGCGGGATAAACCGTGGGTTGATCGATGGGGGGATTGCCATCAAATATGAGCAAAAGGAGGGGAGGTGTGATTACTAAATGTTGTATTCAAGTGGTATGTTAATAGTGAGGGCGAAGATTCGAATCATTATAAGGTGCGCCGGCTGGGAGGGGTTAGAGATTAATATGGCTAAGTCAGAGCATTTCTTTGGCGGTAAACCTCAGAGGGGGTGTTTTAAATAATCCTAGATAACTTCGAGACAGATCGTTGCCAGTTTAGTTGTATTGCTAAGTTTTTGGCAGTTCACTTGGAGTCTTAGTGACCGTATCCGAAGTGCGCTTCGTCCTGTTGGATAAGTATTGCCGATATGAGTCCATTGGATGAATTTGTCATTCAAGCCTGCTTTCCCATGCAGCTTGTAAGGGATGAGGGCAAAAGTACGTATGTTACCTGGTAATTCTTCTTTACATGGTTCATGCATAGGCCAAAAGCGTCTTTTCCATTATCGAAAAGTGATCCGTTAGAAGGGGCTTCTCTCTTGTACAGGTTGCTAGCAAGTTTATGATAGTGGCTTGGGTGTAACGGAGGAGCTCGGGCGGGGGTGATGCTTGCGGATTTAGACTGATTGCGATAGAAGGGTTAAGCTTACTTTGTAACGCTGTGTCAGAGCGGTGAACGAAACAGCCTCCTCTATGCGCCTTTCCGCATAACAGTATCTGTGGCCTCCCAGGTGCACCTTAAGACGACTTTTTCATCGACGAGTCTCAGACAGTCATGCGGGGATGGACTGAATAGTAGTTCGGAATCTATTCTCTTGAATGTATCTAGTGGCATGGTGCGACGAGACCGTTTGCATCTATATTTTTGATGGGGCCTGACGGTTTGTTTGTGAATATGAATGACCGCTGAGGCTTTTCATACGTATTGTGATTAAAAGGAATAGAAGTGGGTGGCAGGACATACAGTTTTCAGTACCACTTAAGCCCTTCATACCGTCCTAGGGGGGTTGTTTATAATTGGTCTGGCGGCCATTGTGCGATTCGGATAAGTCTAGCTGAGCTTGTGACATAACATCATGGATCGTCAATTGTTATAGCTGTTGTGTTGTCTTTCTAGTTGTCAGGGAGTGTCTGAGTACCGATGCTGCTTGTATTAGGTCGGAACCCTCGAGACCTGTGTGTATGTGTTTAATCGCTTCACGGTTGATCTCTAATGTCGATGTTTATAATAAAATCAGCGAATGGTTTGTTGAGAAACGCGCTTTCAAAGGTGGCTGGCAATGTGGGGGTCATGCTTTCTGTCGAGAGTCAGGGGGGATGTTTATAGTGCTTTTTCATAATTACAGTTGCTACACATTGTTTTTGTCGAACGTAGGAGTGTAGAACCCTGGCTGCAACTTTTTCATGGCGGGCGCACTTATGATTAGTAATCCGCCCAGATTAATTGGTTAGTATTGCAGCTTCGTCGAGAGGTAGTGAATTGCTGTCCCGCTAGAGCTGCGTAACCATCTCGGTAACTCGTGATTCTCTGACTTAGACGGCAGAGAGTAGCTGATGTGCATGAACGGAGCGTCTTTGTGAGGTGAATAAGAGTGAACTACCCAGGGCGCGGAGGGGGGGGGGTAATAAAAGACAATGATACGTGAGAGCTAATTTTCGCTGGCATATAAGGGTTTAATCAATTGCGCAGTGTTGGGAATAGGATGCAGTGCCAGGTGGAGCATGATGTCGCTCAAATAGAAATCAAAAGTTAAAAGAGTGTTCCTCTGCCATCTGTCCATTAAGCGCCACAACGCAGGAAGAGAGAGATCAGTTCCTTAGTATTTTTGGGGGGCTTACATCGGAGCGAAACTGGGTAAGTCGTGGTTACTACGCACTTTGATACCTTATACAAGTGGTGCAAAAAATGGCCGGGGCGAGTATTTGCGACCTAAAGGTGTATAGGAAATATGAATGCGGAATAAGGATGCGGGATGCAGCCGAGCTTTGTATAAAGCGCAGCTGTCCTGTCCGAAGAACGATCTGTTTTCTATGTTCAATAATTGTATTAGAGGATGATAATTAAGTAAATGGATTTACTGAAGCGGGGAAATTTAGTATAGCACATTATCGGGAACAAACGATATACGGAACGTAGATGTTGAGGCTGCTTCAGACACGTTGCTACGCCGATAAACGTCTGAAGAGGGACCCTCGACTTCCAACTTGCCGGCGCTCGAACCAGTAAGCAATACGAATTTGGCCGACGCCAATTGTGTTGTCTTGTGTTGGCCCAAGAGCGATGTTCCGATAAAAATTCTAGCTCTCATATCTCCTTCCGAGCAATCTGGGTTGTTAGTTCCGGTTGTCGGCGGGCGTCGACGATGAAATTGTCAGATCGATAGTTTGTGTTCGTAGTGCTATTCACACGGGGATAAGAGCACTTCAAATCGGTATGAGCATACACCTCTTTAAGGGATTCTTTTGCCGAGGGGCGTTTCTTAGATGAAGGACAACATAACTCATCTACTAAAGGCCTACGGTATGCTTGCGGGTAAATGGTAGACGAGAGAGCTAGGGTGCTTGCATGTTGCTGTTTTATCGTATGGCGTTGCTGGGCGAGGTTATTTTAGGGTGGTTTCTCCGTCGACTATTGCGAAATTTTCTTCGTTGATACGTTAGAATCACTGGGCCCGATTTGACCCGTACTACCACTTAAGGCCTCGTGTTGGACTCCTTAACGAAACCTTGGTAGATCCTTAATTGTTGGTGGTTTTTCGTCGACTGAAATTATTCGTGAATGATTGAATAATGTGGTGATTTCTAGGGGGTTTTATTTTTCTGATTGAGGTCTAAGCGGCTAAATACAGGCAGCGAGTCGAGCATCATCTTCAATGCTGGCATGACGTGGGGGATGAGCCAAGAATGAAATGTAAAGTGAGTAGAGTTCACCCAATAGGTATTGTTGCTAGTGAATGGCCCAGCGATAACCGCAACGTATTACTTGGGGGCAAGCACATTGTTGATAAGATTCTGTAAGATTTGGGGAACTCTGAGAGTTCTGTTGAGGATGCAAACTTTTGTAGGGACGGTTCGGGAGCGAACCGCACAGGTCACGAAAACAATTACTGTGTAATTGAACGTCGTGGGTCAGGAGTCGTTGCGCTGCAGTCTTTTTCGGTGTTGAGAGATCCAATGAGAGGTTTGTGAACGTGAATACCCGCACCGCCGCATAGAATTGTGAGCATCAGCTTGGAGTTTGTAAAAGCTGCTGATGAGCCACAAAACGGGGGGGGGGCATGGGTTTATAGCCGAAGGGGCTTGAGCACCACACTGATTGTTACGAAACTTGTCTGTCTACGACGTGATGTCAATTTTATACTGTTGGTGCAAATCGATATCAGTTTGATTTTTTTCATGATAGTGTTTCTTTCTGCTCACAAACAACCCTGAGTCAGGAAGCATGCAGAAAGTGAGTTAGGTTTGCGGATGGGGGTAGGGAGTCGGATACAGATCTCTCTTACGGGTGATGGATGGATGTAGAATCACTACGAAGTGTCTGAAGAAACGTATTCTGTGAGACTTGAGAGAGACCTGGTGGCACTTAGTTGCAGGATTTAAAGTTCAACACCAAAAGATATGCGCGTGGGTAAGGCTGGTTATGATGAAAAAATATACTGGTTGCCGAGCAGACTTCCGGCCGATTAGATAGTGAGAGTAAAAGGAGAGCTTTGGCATAACTTCACGGGGCCCCAGGTCGGTAAATCAATAATCAACTCGCACCTCTGGTTCGCCCATGCCGATTATTGTATAGCCCATGGCTTGGTAACAGAAAGATAAGTAGAACTATGATCGGGATGCGTGATTATGTACGCGATCTAAGCGAACGTGCCAATATCGACTGTTTATGTACTATTCCGAGAAAATCAGCGTGAAATACTCCAAGGTTACAGTGGGATACGCTCAGAGTTTAGGAACGGGTAGTAGGCGACTTCAAAAAGGGGTAGTTAAATTCGGAGTATTTTGGTAGGTATTGCCTGCAACTTCCATCGAGAAGAGTAGGCGAGTACACGAGCCGCGACCTCATAATAGACTATTCTCTATTTGTCGTTTAGAACACCTTATACAGTAGGTCAAGGCCATGATGTATCGAATGAGGCCTAAGACGACGGGAATGGCATTGGCAAATATTTCAGTTGTGTCGAAGAGCTCAAGAAAGTTGTGGGTGAGTATCACGGTGACAAGGGTAATGTTAATTCTCCTTAATCAAACGGGGGATCGAGGCAAGTCGCGATGGGGATGTGTGTTGTTGGAGA
>NW_014582551.1:0-4156 GCF_000485595.1 Priapulus caudatus
ACTCATATATACTAATTAAGATGCTAGTAACTATAGGGGTAACTCATATATACTAATTAAGGTGCTAGTAAGAGTTGCGGGTGAACAGTTCATGAGCCCTTGATATTCCTTATTTGCTCTAGTCCTGTTTGATTTTACCCTCTTCGGCTAAATGCAGGGAAATGTAATAACAGAGTTAATAACATCAGTTAGAAAAGATAAATAAATAATAAGACTATCAGCCCCCTCCCTACGTTGCGCAAACCGGGCGCGCCCGCGTTTCAAGCATTGCGGCCCGTTTGAATTACCTCCGCCCCGATTAAATTCCACCACAATAAAAATTTGACAGCGCGGGAATCGATCGGCAAGAATTGCCATTCGGCCAGGCCCGCGGACGCGTGTATTTTTACGGTACCACTAATGCGTAAACGTCCTACACTACGCATGCACTGCAGACCACACACAAGTACAAACAGTCACCCTGTAACAAACCCTAACACTAACTGTAAACCGATTCGGTTATCTTATATACAAGTACCCCAAATACCGTCTATGGTGTGGTGGCGATTTTAGGCATTACGGTAAAAAAACACGCCCCCCGGACCTCCCTAGTTTCCCTCCCTTCCCTCCCCTCCCCCTCTCTTCTCCGCCTTCCCCCTCTCCCCTTCTCCGTGTTTCAATTTCATCCTGGGGAGAACCCTGACTTTGATGTGTGTAATGGTTGTATCGTTGGTAAAATCCAAACCATTTTAGGTAGGTAACCCCTAATTAAAAATCTATGCTGACTACAAAGGTAAAGTATTAGTATAGTATAACTCTGGTAGCACCGAAATTTAAGATGAATTGCACACAATGTTATTGCTGTCGAATATGTTTTACTAGCATCGTTTCCTACATGAAAAATGGTTCAATTCAGTGTAGAGTTATTAAAGAAAGCCTCTATCAACTGCCGCTTGTTTTATGATCAGTATCATCCTCTAGTGAACTGCAGCAATATCAATCTTGCAAGATCCATCCAGATGTCTTGCTTTACTTGATACTATTGTAAATTTCAGTTTCAGAGTCGCATGCACGCTTTAAAACGTAACGTCAGACTGACTGAATATCGCGCTATATATGTGCATGCAATAACCAACCCTACGCACTGTGTCTGTGTTAGCGTTGCCTTCCCACTCCACGATGAGTTTAGCTGGTGCTTCACTTGCTGCGTAGTTAGCTTGTCCGTACTGGTGACAGCAGCAGCAGTGGTGGGCTGCACGTGTTCACTTGCTTGTTCATTCACTGCCACATGCTGTCATGGTGTTATTTACGTCATATTTTCTCTATGCATGCTTGACGATGCTAATATGTGCCAGTGAGCGCAGAAGCTGTTACAGTACTGTTGCAGAGTGGGTTGTTGTTGAATAGCCTCTAGTCTTCATCGAACACAAACTTGTGTTTTCCACCTACGACTTACGGACAAATGCTAGATGGACGCCTACATGCAGTATAATGACAATAAGCAGGTTACACACGACATTATTAGATCACTGGTCGGTGTGCTGCGTGCATTGCTGTCAGGGTATATACATACACGCTGGATCGCAACAGTTTGCCGCGATGGTGTCACCCATGGTGTCACCCATGGTGTCACCCATGGTGTCACCCATGGTGTCACCCGTGGTGTCACCCGTGGTGTCACCCGTGGTATATCACCCGTGGTATCACCCGTGGTATATCACCCGTGGTATATCACCCGTGGTGTCACCCATCACCCGTGGTGTCACCCGTGGTGTCACCCGTGGTGTCACCCTTGGTGTCACCCTTGGTGTCACCCATGGTATCACCCGTGGTATCACCCGTGGTGTCACCCGTGGTGTCACCCGTGGTGTCACCCGTGGTGTTACCCTTGGTGTCACTCGTGGTGTCACCCGTGGTGTCACCCGTGGTGTCACCCGTGGTGTCACCCTTGGTGTCACCCGCATTGCCCCGCGTGACATTAGTATTACGGTTGCAAGTGACATTTTACGACACGAAATTTATGTCGATATGTATTTTTCCAATTCTGATCTTATGAGTTGCCCTTGTTTTTCTCTCCCGTTCAATAAAACTAGCGGACGATGAAAAACGTGATAAAAGCTGCGATATTAAACGTAGCGACGCGATATGTTCCCGTTGAAATTGAATTTCGTTGCGGAAATTTTGTTATTAATATGATGACGTGTGCACACTAACTTTATCACATTGCAAATATTTAACGTTGGGAAATAGGGATGGGAGAAAATTGTACGTTCCTATAATAGTCATTGCTAAAATGAAACTAAATATACAAACTTGCCGTGCTATGTATACAAGTAAATATGTACTTATATTGGAATACTAGCGGGATACCCGGCGTTGCCCGGGGAAATCAGTGGCGTTACTCAGTTGGTGACTGCTTGGTTGAAAGGAAAATACCCAAACAAATCTAGCTATCTATCTATCCATGCATGCATCCATCCATCGCATTCCATGCCATCCCTTCCCATATCGCATCGCATCCCATCCCATCCCATATCGCATCCCATCCCATCCCATGCCATCCCATCCCATGCCATCGCATGCCATCCCATGCCATCCCATCCCATGCCATCGCTTGCCATCCCATGCCATCCCATCCCATCCCAAACTGTAAAAAATAATAAGAAATCAAAAGATAAAAGACATCAAAAAATAAAAAAGTAAAAAAGTGAAAATAATAAAATTAAATTATTTAAAAAATATAATATTTGATCTGTAACCTACATAGGCTTCCGTGAAGTGTTGCCGTCAGTTTGCGCTATTATTATCATCTACCATAGTTTATTATGGATTTTTACTAAACGTTGAAATGTAGTAAACAATTTTAAATTTTGAAATTAACGGTGAAGTGGCAGAAGTACGTACTAAACAATCCAAAAGTAAAGAAACAAAGTATTTCCCGAGGTGGGATTCGAATCCGGAATCCCGGGCCCGTTTCACGAAGCTACCGTAAAAACACCATCTTAAGGATATCCTTAGAATTCTTGTACGAGAGCCTAACGCTGTCCTAAACCTCCCTCGTTAAAGTGTTTCACGAAACTTATGCCGGTGCGTTGTTAGACTGTCCTTAAAATTCAGCTGTGACATTATAGAGACATGTTACGAGTCTAATGGAGACCCAGCTCACTGTGAGTTGCTACGCTAATCTCTCGCGTCATTTAGTTTTAATAAATGTAGGTAAAACAGCGTGCAAACTAAAAATAATAGGTTAAAAGTATTTTTAAATGCCAAGTACCTGAGAAATAATTAAACTAAAGCAAGGTTGTCATATTTCTTGCAACTAGAACTACCACAAATGACGTATTGACGGAACAAAAATGTAACATAAATTCTGAAGGTTTAGATTTACGTTTACTTTGATACAGTATTGGCGCCATATCGCAGTAATTACATACACGAACAGCCGAAGCACATGTAAGGTGCAAGGAAGCATTTCATCTCTTCAAAATCGGCTACCACAATAAGAAGCTTCTTAGCCACACTTATTAACCCCTGCGCGTCATGCCTTCACAGGCCTTGCACAGTATTCTCGTAGACACAGAGAAGTTACCTTCTCTGCGTGTTTTCGCTTTACACCACTGCTTGCCAAAACAATGAAAACACGCGGGAAATCTCGCGTTGCTTGCTGTACGATAGCCTAAGTACTGCCCCTGACCTGTCTTTAAGATTCGTCCTTAATAGCAACGTCGTTGAGTTAGCGAGACGTTTGTGAAACGTGGAAACGTAGCGAGGCTTTCGTGAAACATATATTTAAGGATATCCTAAAACCTCTCTCCCATCACTAACTTGACGAGCGCTTCGTGAAACGGCCCCCCGGTGTAGGAGAATGATGTTCTAGCGATTAGGCCACTGCGCCGTTAAGGGTATGTACCATGGATTCACACGTACGTGATGTTAATCTGTACGCATCGCCAGCTATTAAATTGTTATAAATTTTTTACTTTTTTACTTTTTAAACTTTTTTTAAATTTTTTTCGTCTAGGAACACTCCCAGTGTATAGGAAATCGCCATCTGAAAAATGCATCTAGATCGCTTGGGCGGTTTGGCCGGGCATAGGGGACATACATACATACATACATACATACATACATACATACATACATACATACATACATACATACATACATACATACATAC
>NW_014582551.1:5229-7582 GCF_000485595.1 Priapulus caudatus
TGTCATCAATCAATCAGCGAAAGAGTAATCAACTAGATGATGCTGTAATATCTAGCGTAGGAGGTCATGTACCGATTAGTCGGTCCGTGGCTGCGATTGACGTGATCCGCTGATGTAGACTTAGGCTTCTCCTGCTGATTACGGTTCTATAATGCACACGCCGCAAGGCACCCGCAGCAGTACCTGCGGGTGTTCCTGCATAACATGACTCACCTGTACATTACATGCTCACCTGTACATTACATGATCACCTGTACATAACATGAATGATACCTGGCTTACATTACAGGTGTCGGTTACAGAACACGGCCGGGGTGGTGTTTATGCGTCGGCACAAGATTAACACGCATTGCTGCGCACGTAAACGTCTCTCTCTCTGCTCTCTCATCTTCTCTCTTTCGCTCTCCCTCTCGCTCTCTCTCTCTCTCTCTCTCTCTCTTCTCTCTCTCTCTCTCTCTCTCTCTCTTCGCTCTCTCTCTCTCTTCTCTCTCTCTCTCTTCTCTCTCTCTATCTCTCCTCTTTCTCTTGTCTCTCTTTCTCCGCTGTCTCTCGCTCTCTCTCTCTCACTCTCTCTCCTCTTTCTCTCTCTCTCTCTCTCTCTCTCTCTCTCTTCTCTCTCTCTCTCTCTCTCTCTCTCTCTCTCTCTCTCTCTCGCTCGCCTCTCTCTCTATCTCTTTCTCTCTCTCTCTCTCTCTCTCTCTTCTCTCTTTTCTCTTTCTCTCTCTTCTTCTCTCCTCTTCTCTCTTTCACATCTCTCTCTCTCTCTCTTCACTCACTCTCTCTCTCTTCTCTCTCTCACTCTCTCTCTCTCTCTCTCTCTCTCTTCTCTACTCTCTCTCGTCACTTCTCTCCTTCTCTCTCTCTCTCTCTCTCTCTCTTCTTCTCTCGCTGTCTCTCTCTCTCTGCTCTCTCTCTCTCTCTCTACTCTCTCTCACCTCTTCTCGCTCTCGTCTCTCTCTCTCTCTCTCCTTCTCTCTCTATCTCTCTCTCTCACTCTCTTCTCTCTCTCTCATCTCTCTCTCTCTCTCTCTCTCACCTTTCTCTACGCCTCTCTCTCGCTCTTCTCTCTCTCTCTCTCTCTCTTCTCTGCTCACTTTCTCTCCGCTCTCTCTCTGTCTCTCTCTCTCTCTTCTCCTCCCTCTGCTCTTCTCTTCTCATCTCTCTCTCTCTCTCCCTCTCTCTCTCTCTCTCTCTCTCTCTCTCTTCTCCTCTCTCTCAGCTCTCTCTCTCTCTCTCTCTTCTCTCTCCCTATCTTCCCTCTCTCTCTTCTCTCTCCTCTCTCATCTCTCTCCTCTCTCTCTCTTCTCTCTCTCTACAACTCTCTCTCTCTCTCTCTCTCTCTCTCTCTCTCTCGCTCACTCTGTCTCGCGCCGCTCCTCTCTCGTCTCTTCCCTCTCCTCCTCTCTCTCTCTCTCTCTCGTTCTCTCTCTCTCTCTCTCCTGCTCTCTCTCTCGCTCTCTCTCTTTTCTCTCTCTCTCTCTCTCTCTCTCGCTGTCTCTCTTCTCTGCTCTTCTCTCTCTCTCTCTCCTCTCTCTCTCCCTCTTTCGCTGTCTCTCTTCTCTCTCTCTCTCTCTCTTCTCCGCTCTCTCTTCTCTCTTCTCTCTCTCTCTCTCTCTCGTGCGCCCCGTCTCTCTTCTCAGTTCTTCATCCCTCGCCGCTTCTGTCTGCGATAGTAACTGCATTGTACATTACTAATGTCTCCCTTTTACAATACTCTAAAGTTGCTCATTGTGCGCCGTCATGCAATGAAGATTCGATTGAAAGGGCACGTCTGCTGTAACGCGCAATAGTCATATATAAATGCTGCTATTATTATATAATATTATTATTATTATTTTCTTATTATTATTATTCTTAGTTATTATCTATTATTTCGGTGCTGCTGCGTGTGTGCTTATGCCTCTAACTACGGCGATCATGATCAGAGGTGCAACTATGCTCTCGCGCACACACACACACACACACACACACACACACACACACACACACACACACACACACACACACACACACACACTCACACGCACGCACGCACGCACGCACGCACGCACGCTCGTCACACACGCGTTGACAATCACTGATATAGGAATATCTCATGTTTATAGGTCAAAGTCTCACGTGCCTCGATCAAACTATGTATGAATGTATATACGATATATATAATATAGGCTCTATATTGCGTATAGCCTATGTGTGAGTGTGCGTGCGTCTGTGCATAGGCCTATAATATATATACACTCACACATATACGCAACAAACTGTGAATGTAAACGTATAACATGAAGTGCGGGTTTAGTAGAGTATGAGTATATAACATGGCCAGCCCGTACATTTAGTGGAGTATAAGTATAAC
>NW_014582552.1:0-349 GCF_000485595.1 Priapulus caudatus
TCTCTCTCTCTCTCTCTCTCTCTCTCTCTCTCTCTCTCTCGCCCTCTAGCTCTCTCCCCATCTCTCACTCTAGCTCCTCTCTCCCGCTCGTGGGAACTAGGAGGGAAAGAGGACATTAACGCGCGGGCGAGACTCCAAAGGAAGCCATACCGTGTCTGACGACGCCGGGAGAAGCCGCGTGCAGAGGCGCACTATGCGGTGACACAACGGTAGCACTAAGCAGGGAGGAGGGAGGAAGGGCGGGGAGGGGAGAGAGTGACAGTCGTAATAGGTCGTGACAGCGGTAGGCGGGAGGAGGGAGGATGGGCGGGGGAGGAAGAGAGAGGGGAAGGGCGGGGAGGGGAGGAGG
>NW_014582552.1:1591-2501 GCF_000485595.1 Priapulus caudatus
GAGAGAGAGAGAGAGAGAGAGAGAGAGAGAGAGAGAGAGAGAGAGCGAGAGCGAGAGCGAGAGAGAGAGAGAGAGAGCAAAATAGAGGTGGGGTGTGAGCGAGCGTCAGTGGAACCAGTACGCAACGTAGACTTAGCTGCGTGGTTAGGTATGCATGTTTATGTGTTATATGACAGTTACGAGACACTAGAACTATGTCAGCGGTATGCAGGACTTGTATGTGAGATGCTTTACATGAGACTAATTCAGGCCTTATACTGACTTCGTGGAGGGAATACAGACATTAGTATGACCTTCATAGTAGACCACTAGGGCCATACATGCTTTACATTAGACTAATTCAGACACTTTACTGGATTCGTGGGAGGGGACTACATACATTGTATGACCTTCACGGTAGACTAGTAGGACAATACATGCTTTACATGCGATCTAGACTTATGCAGGCCTTATATATACTGGCTTTGTGGAAGGGGAATACATACATTGTATAGGATGCATGGCTGACCAGTGCCAGGCTTTATACACGCTTCACATGTTTTGTGTGGACGTAGTAGTAGAGTAATGCTAGCCTTACACGCGGCATTCACGACAGTGTAAATCATAGGAGCATGTCAATCCTTTATGTAAATCTGCAACGGGGACGGAGTGAGAGGGCAGAGAAGCAGAGAGAGGGAGGGGGAGCGAGAAAGATAGAGAGGCGGGGAGAAAGTGCGAGTGAAAATGGGTTCCTCTCTATATTTTATGCCGAGCTATACGCACGCACGCGCGCGCGCACGTACGCATGCACGCACATACACCAACACACGCACGAACGCACGCACGCACGCACGCACGCACACACACACACACACACACACAACACACGCACACACGCACACACTTCCGCTCACTTAAACACTCGACCTTG
>NW_014582552.1:3440-4987 GCF_000485595.1 Priapulus caudatus
CTGCATGGTCCTGGGATGCGGATGCTGCATGATCGCGGGATGCGGATGCTGCGTGATCGCGGGATGCGGATGCTGCGTGATCGCGGGATGCGGATGCTGCGTGATCGCGGGATGGGGATGCTGCGTGATCGCGGGATGGGGATGCTGAGCGATAATGATCGACGCCCTACGTTGTAATGACATCGGACGCAGCTAACAGCACGGCTGAATGAGTTATGATTTGTTTACAGCACACAGGATGAGAGCGATGGCTACCCTGATAGCTAATAGAAGGTGGGGGGGGGGAAGTGGCGTGATTGGCTGAGCCAGGGAGATTCCACCATGTACGCCATGTTCTTAATACTTCAAGTTCATCTCTTATTGTGTTGTCAATGCCTCCAGCCAGCCGTACACGTCCACTTAGCACAATATTTGCATACAAGGCGGACAGCATAGTCAATAACCATATGTTATACAAAAGTCCCTGAGTATTACCGTTTTCAGCGCGCAGTTCATTCGCATCCGTTCGGAGTTCGTTCAGGCTGGCATGTCATAATAGAGGGATGCGGAGAGGTAGTGAGTGAAGAGTGATGGGGGACAGGGTGAGATGGGGGGGGGGGTGGTGTAGGACAAGAAGCTCAGCAATACCATGGCCTTGCCTGTCAGGCTTGCGGGCATTAAGTCTGCATGCGGAATTGTGGGCGTTGTTTATTCACACTACTGCTCCTATCCTGTCTCTTTCTCTCTCTATCTCCTCTCTCTCTCGTCTCCTCTCCTCCTCTCTCTCTCTCTCTCCTCTCTTCTTCTCTCCTCGTCTTCTCCCCCCCTCTCTCTCTCTTCTCTCTCTCTCCTTCTCTCCCTGTGTCTCTCTGTGACTCTTCCTCTCTGCTAGCCGTCCTCGGGCTGTCAACCTCCCTCACTCTGTCAGTCAGTTTTTTTCTGTTTTTGTTCTGTCTGCCAACCTTCCCGCCTTTTGTGTGTCACCTTTCTGCATGCTATGGTGTCAGCGAGCCTTACTCTGGCAGCCAACGTCCCCCCGATATCTCACACTCTGTCATCACTATCAACCTGGCTGGCTATAAATTAAAGCTCTTCAACCGATAAATGATAGCGACACATCTCTCCACTGTTTCCGTTCTGCAGCACATTGTTGTTTCAACCGCGTTTCCAATCAAAATGAAACGAACCGTCTCGTGAAAGTCACTTCCCCCTATGCGCGCGCCAATAAGAGCCACAATTAACGCCGAATGTTAAATTTATGTGCGTGCGTGCGTGTGTGTGACGTGGCTAGGTGGCGTGCGTGCGTGAGTGAGTGCGTGTGTACTTGTTTGTTTGCGCGTGGGTTCGCGAATACCAACATTTTGCATGCTGGACCATTACCTGTAAAGCAGAGGGACGGTTTGCTCAAAACGACACCATCATGCGTCATCGTCATAAGCATCTCACAGTGTGACTACTCCTTCTAGCTTCACAACACTTAATAGTACAATAACCATTGAACATAGTGATTAGTTAATAATTACAGTTTCGTTAGTGACTTCCGTTAGTATCTGTCTGTGTTTGCCCGC
>NW_014582553.1:0-682 GCF_000485595.1 Priapulus caudatus
CCCCGGATTTTTATTCACAAACCCAGGCTCAATTGAGGTTAGAGTAAGAGATTAGGTTTAGGCTTAAGGTTAGTTTAGAGTTTGGAATAGTGTCAAGGTTAGGGGTAGTATTGGAGGTAGGGTCAGGGTTAAGCATAGGGTGATGATGATGATGACTATGTCAACCAAAACCTGAACGTATTTGTGATAGCAAGATGAGACCTTCTCTCTCTCTCTCTATCATCGTCTCCTCTCGTCGCACTCGACAATCCTACTCAATGACTCTTCCTCACATAGACTTCCTCACTCCATACCTCTCAATCTCTAGGCTCCTTCCTATCTCTCCGCTAATTGAGAGAGAGAGATAGAGAGAGAGAAGGTCTCTTCTTGCTATCACAAATACGTTCAGGTTTAGGTTGACATAGTCATCATCATCATCATCATCGCCCAATGCTTAACCCTGACCCTACCCCCAATACTACCCCTAACCTTGACACTATTCCAAACTCTAAACTAACCTTAAGCCTAAACCTAATCTCTTACTCTAAACCTAAATTAATCCTGAGTTTGTCAGTAAAATCCGGGTGGAACTGTATTCAAATATAACTTCCTTATCGATGATTCTGTGTGCGATACGCATGCACCTGCTGGCCGTATTTGGGTTCATATATATATATATATATATATATATATATGTATATAC
>NW_014582553.1:5008-5710 GCF_000485595.1 Priapulus caudatus
TTGTTGAATCTTCTGTTGTTCCATCAGTTGTCAGTATTGTTGAATCTTCTGTTGTTCCATCCGTTGTCAGTATTGTTGAATCTTCTGTTGTTCTATGAGTTGTCGGTATTGTTGAATCTTCTGTTGTTCTATCAGTTGTCAGTATTGTTGAGTGTTCTGTTGTTCCATCAGTTGTCAGGATTGTTGAATTTTCCGTTGTTCCATCAGATATCAACGGTGCTGAGCCCTTATTTGTTCAAAATACAAGAAATATAACTATATATAATCACAGTTATTGATATTAAACGAGCATTAATGAATATTCATTACAGGAATCGCCAAACAAACTGCAGCACAGATATCTGCGTCAAATTTAATATCTCGCCTAATAATTTCTAAACATACATGTACGATTACAGCGGTGAGAAACTGAAGTATAATAGTTACCCCGAGTGTTGTTAAGGCCGTTACCATCGCTAAGCAAATTACGTTCGCTACTGTGGACGCCATTCCATCGACTAGATTGTAATGTCCTTGTATAGATTAATCGCTGATGGATACTTATACACGGTAGACATTCCGCTCGGCCCAGCTTGTTTGCTATTCCGCGTCACGTCTCTGACATATATAGAGCCATGCCTCTCCTTCTAAGATAAGATAGTATTATACCTTCAACGGTAACACCATCACAATATACAGTGGCGTAGCCAGCAATTTGAAACA
>NW_014582553.1:6857-7578 GCF_000485595.1 Priapulus caudatus
GGAGGAGGAGAAGGAGGAGAGAGACAGAAAGAGGAGGAAGAGGAGGAGGATAGTGCGTGGTAACAGGGCAAGCATGAGACTTCAACGTCAACGTTGTTGCACGCGGAATGAGAGAAGGGAGAGCAAGTGTCGGCAGCTGCATCACTAAAACCTCTGAACCTCTGGGGCTTCAGCTTTAACTGTAAAGAAAAGAATAAAAATGAAGACAACGGTGACAGCCGACGGAAGCAGCAGCAATAACATGCTAATTCATCATATCAATATAATCTATGGGTTGGCAGGACGGCAGGACGGCAGGACGGCAGGACGGCAGGATGGCAGCACCATGGCAGGACGGCAGCATGACAGGACGGCAGGACGGCAGCATGGCAGGACGGCAGGACGGCAGGACGGCAGGACGGCAGGACGGCAGGACGGCAGGATGGCAGTACCATGGCAGGACGGCAGCATGACAGGACGGCAGGACGGCAGGACGGCAGGATTAACGGGGGGCCAGTAGTAGGTACTAACAGGTTGTATGACGAGACGGGTTGGTAAGACACACCATTTATAACAAACAAGTTACGAAAGGCGATATTCGAGATATGTTAAGCCGATTTTTTTATTAAGGTTTAACCCTGTTTTTGCTTAGTGTTTGTTAGTGTTAGTTTTGTTTAGCCGTGATATATACGGTCAATATATACGGTGATGATATGTATTAAAGATAGAATTCGTATATCTG
>NW_014582554.1:0-7577 GCF_000485595.1 Priapulus caudatus
CCCTCCTCCTATGAGTTTAGACGCTCGTGGTAAGTTCGTACCATAAAAGCCAGCTAAAATCCAAAGGGACCGATTTTATTTATTTAACCAGTTTTAAATCCAGGGTTTGAATTCATGCAGCTGAACTTACATGTGATATTGACATTTTTCCGGATGCTATAGATGTTCTGTAACGCATGCTACGGTTATTGCTATCCTACTCTATCGGGATTAGTGCCATCCAAGAGTAGATAATATAACAAGATGTTAAGTATAACAAGATATGTTAACAGATGTTATATTATCAAGAGTAGATAAATCCTAGTCCATTCTAGTGCCATACTAGTCATATAGTGTAGGCCCTACTGATAGTTATTTCCATTCTGGTGATAGCTAAAATGTGTTCGTTTCATCACAAGATTGAATTAATGTAGTAGCTACATGATATCCTTGGTCGAATGGGTATCCATGGTCAAGGAGCTAAATACAAATTATATATAGTATTATATATACTTATATATAGGTTATATTTAGTTCCTTATCCATGGCGACATAAGCACGCGCCAACGGACTTGCGTTGATCGCTTTTGTCGTGAGATTGCATGAGGCGGCGTCCCCTGCTGAAAAAAATCTATAGTGTAAACGCCGCTTTACATTAATGTAACGGTTTCTCAATAAAAAGTGACGTGTGGTGAGAAGCGCGTGTTTCTGCGTCATTTGCCCTATTCACACGCATTGCGCGGTGGTTGACTTATTGGATAGAATCTTTCATTATGCAAGGATCCTATGCTAGAATCTTTCAAAGCTAAAGTGATATTGTAGGGAGTAATTTTGTCAAAGAAAAGCTTGCAATACTGCGTACTGCTACTGCTAATACTACTACTACAACTACTCCTACTACTACTGCTACTACCAAACATAATAATAGTAATAATATTAATAATAATAATAATGCGTCCATATCTCCTATCACAGACATCCAGATGAGACGGGACACCAGAGAAGTGTTGCCGAAAGGAAGTGTTGATCCTAACCGCTGAGCGGAAATCTTGCGCGCTGTTTCGCGGCAAGGCGCACGCGACCGCGGCAGCGTCCTACGACAGTATGCAGCGCTGCCAGCTATGGATCCGTGCGCCGAATCTATAGGTCGGCGCACGCATCCATAGCTGCCAGCGAACAGTCCGGAATTTTAGTGGGGGACACAGAGGGCAGACATTTGGGACGTGGAGAGACTCGCGACTTAGAATGGGGGGGTAGCCAGATGGGGGGGGGGCGAGAGGCGAAGCTTTTGATTTCCCCGTGTGTTCCATTTCCGTGTGGTCTTAGGCGGTTTTCACTATAAGTTCCAAACATAAAAAAGTTGCAAACAATAATACAAATCGGACCATTATTTATAGACAATTTCATAAACATAGTGATACGAAATAGTACGCGGATTGTGCGCCGCAAGTTACCTCTTTCAAATCATACGCTGTTTAAAGAATGGGCATTCGCTGCATTTCCCCGGAGCTCCGCCCACTTTAAAAATAGTGCTAGCATTGTGCCAGTGTAATCCTGAGTGTAAGAACGAGTTAGTATTTTTTTCCGATTTTCGATGACAGCAGTAAGGCGAAAAGTGGGAAGCATTTCAATACACCTTACTCTCATTAGCCATTATATATAGTATCTAAGCATTTGGGTGAGCAGGGCTTCTTTTTGTATATATAAACAATTAATACATATGTGGCATCTCTAATCATCTATGTGACTTTGCCTTATTCATAATGCACGCCCTAGTCCGTCAAGCAGACGTTAAATAACTGCGGTTTTGCTAATTGTCAGGGACTCAGGTGCGGTTTAATCATCACCCCGCATTCAGAGGCATTTACTGGGTTCTTGCGTCGGCTCGTACTAAGCACCCCTACCGACTACAATCTCCACTGCCTTGTTATTGTCATGCCAGTATCACAGGAACATAGCTAGAGTAAATTGTTTGCTATACTAAAGCAGGGCTTGTCTAAGCTAGAGGTATTCTAACCTAGCAATACCGTTTCTTGAGCTATCACTCAGGGGTGATACAATGTGTATCAACAGTGGCCACAACTAGCTATAAGTACTAGCACTACTATCTACTACTCACTAGTTACTACTACTAACTACTACTAACTACTTACTATTACTACTACTACTACTGCTAGAACTACTCCCGTTACTACTACTATTAGTACTGAGAGCTACTACTACTATAACCCGACAGGCTGTGTCACTAACGTAATATATAGCCTATACAATCCAATGCATTGAAAATGCTTGTACGGCTCTAGCAAAAACTGCCGAACAATACGTATATGCTCAAAATAAAATAATCAATCTAAGCAAATTTCTGGGCCTTGGCTTTGTATTGAAAATATAACTCTTCATCTTATAGTATTCCAGCGTTGTTATTAAAATAATACCTGCAGTGTAAGTGGCCGCCTAGGGGTAGCGACTACGGTACGCACAGGCGTATATAATACGTTAACGTGTGTCCTAGTTGTTTGGATTAGCGTTCGCTCTTGCCAGTATATTAGGCAGACGGTGAGGCCGCGTAGCAAATAAAAGGTAGTACCAGTGGAACAAAACACAGTTGGATTCGGTTAACTTACGGTTATCGTTTTAATTTCTTGCTACTAGTTTACAAGAATTTTCCTGCATTCGTACGACGCGCGGATGCCTAATTATCTATCTCGTCTAATATAGCAGGCATTAACGCGTCCGCCGGCTTCGTCTGTCCTCTCTCAGCGTTCGTCCTTGCTTCTGCGTAGACCTAGGCAAGCCTCCACGGCGTGTCTCCCTCGTAGTCGCTCACTGGCTGCTACTAAGCTGAAATCTGTTCTTCTCCACCTGTAGTTGAGAAGATGCCGGCGACTGAGCCCTCAATTTTTCCCTGTAGTCTCTTCCCTTCATTGAAACGACCGTGGCTTCTCGTCCGCTCCGATTATCTCGCTCCTTGATACCGTAAATCTTTCTCCTCTTTCTCTTCGTCCTCTTCTTCTTCTTCTTCTTCTTCCATACCGTAGACGGCTGAAGAAATATACGCTCTGTGTCTTCTCCTTCTTTCTGCTTCTTCTTCCTAAGCCTAAACCTATACCTGAAAATAACGCTTCTCTCCTCAGTTTTTTTTTTTTTTTTTTTTTTTTTTTTTTTTTTCTCTTCTTACTTCTACTTAAACCTAAACTGAAAAATAAAGCGCTCACGCTGCTCGTTCCGGTGGCGCCTTTATATATCCTAGCGGCAACGAAGATTTGCGCGTTTGGTTGTGCAATCGCTTTCACGCAGAGCTGACGCAACCCGTGGCTTGGTACACATGATTGCATCCAATCTTATGCAACGTCGTTTCTAAAAGTAAATTATTCCCACTCTTTCGCCTTAGAACTATTCATTCTGTTCAAATCTCCTCATATATTAACTTGACCATCTAGTACATAAACCGCGTTGATTAAATTATTATATTCTATTTATCGCGTTATCGTTATTCGCGTAAACACTCCTTGTTTTCCCCGACCATAGCAGTGCTATTCTTGCTTTCTATGTGCTGGCTATATCTTATCCTCTCTTTAGTCAATATATGGCTATTCCATCTATACTGTGAGTTCAATCTATCCATCCTGATCTGGTCTACTGCTCCTGTGAGTTACACACCCCCGAAATCTCCACATCAGTTCGCTGTGCACAGTGTAAATTTGAAGAGCCAAACCGAAATTTCAAGCAACCGCCAACCGCCATGTTTGCATTGCGCATGTATTTGCTGGCGCTGGCGCTGGATGCAGTTTGGGGGGTTATAGATAGACTGGTACACGTTGCTTCACTGCTACACTGAAGTTCGCTACTACACCGTGTGGAACTGTCGAGCAGGTACGAGTCCAGCCGTTAGGCCGGTTATAGGCGGTTATCGCCGGCCACCCGTGCTGCACAGGATACGAGGCTATATGCATATAGACTGGTACCCGGTCAACAGTTCGACATGCTACACTACATGAGTGTAGTGAAGGATATATGCCGGAGTGAAGGTGGCGAACGGGTACTAGTCTACTATCCATATAGCCTCGTTGCGCCATCTATCGCACGCCATATGTACTAGACTGATGTACACTCATGTACAGTACAGTCATGTGAACAAAAAAGTGAAAGTGCGTTTTTTACCGGAAACAAAGCGCGCCGACTAGCCACAAATTTTGTACGAGCATTTCTAGCAAATGTCTAGCTACGTGGGTAGTGAAACCCGTCGTGGAATCGCCAGAACTGCTGAACGGCTTATACGGCTTTCGTGTATACCCAAAGGGACCTGGGTAAGGTGTTGGAAAAAGTGCAGAAAAGTTGTGTTAGTCTGCCGCTACGCGGCGTTTTTCACGCTTTGCGCGGATATCCGGGCTGCCGATCGTCCAGAGGAGAGACCGGATACTAGAGAGGCGATGCGCAAAGGAGGCGTTCATCCTGACCGCCGAGCGCGGATGTTGCTCGCAGTTCCGCGGCGAGGCGCACGCGACCGCGGGAACGTGCTACGAAAGTATGAGGCGCTGGGAGCTATGCATCCGTGCGCCAAATCCATGGGCCGGCGCACGGATGCATAGAGGGTAGTTGTTGTTGTTGCTGCATTGGGGGGATGAATGGGGGGATATGTGTCTGGGGGAGGGGTATGTGGTGCCTGTTTCCTAGATGGGGAAGGAGGGGGAGGACGGGTTTTTGTAGTCCTTCGTGTGTGCGTGTGTGTGCGTAGTGCGTGTGCGTATGCGTGTGGCGGTGTGCGTGTTGAGTGTGTCACTGGTGTGTGCGTGCGCGGTGCAGTGCGTGTGCGCGCTGCCGTGGGCGTGTGTCCTTGTGTTGTGGCGTGTGTGTGCGTGTGCTCGTGCGTATGCTGCGTGGGCGTGTGAGTGTGTCACTGGTGTTGCGAGTGTGTGTGCGTGTGCGTGCGTCTGTGTGTGTGTGTGTGCAAATTCTGCTACACTATTTGTTCTGATCGATTTCGTGACAGGTTACATACTATTTTATATACTGGCGTGTGTTGTGGTTGCGGGTCTCAGTGTTGGAAGGTCTCGAGCCGGTCGCTGGACGCGGTGTCGAGGCCCGGCTCGATGGCCACTAGCATAGCGATAGTACACAACTGTAGCCATATTGTAACACGCAGTTTACCAAGAATTTTAAAACTAAAAACATCCTAGTTTCTAGATACTACCGGCCTAATCTGTAACGTTTTTTCAATGGCGTCGACTCTAAGATGCTGTGCCTTTTTGGGTTTGAATCTGCTGTCACTTTCGTCGCGCTTTGCGCTTTTCTCTACCACTCTTTCTCTTCTTTCTATCGACTTCGAAGGTACTATCACTCCTCTCATTGCGTTCAACAAGCCGTGTCACTTCTTCTGTAAACACAAATGGGATCCGTTAAGTTTGAGACGTTTGTCATGACTCGTGCTTTGTGTTTTCGGCAGGCTATACACTTTCGAATGTCTACGATGCATGTTGCGATTCTTTTCACAGCCTTTTTTTTCAATCAAAACTTGGACCTAATGGACTCGGACTCGAACTCAGGTGGGTAGACCTCGGACTCGGACTCGGACTCGGTAGGCACGCGGACTCGACTTCGGTACTTGGCCTTCGGGGTGCGGACGTCGGACTCGGACCTCGGACCCCTCGGGGGGGGCGGGACTCGACTACACCTTGGCCGCGCGTGCGTGCGTGCGTGTGAGTCGGTCACATCTGTGTGTGCGCTGTGCGTGCGTCTGTGTGGTGCGTCGGCATGCGTGCGGCTGGCCGTGGCGCGCGATTCGTGTTTGCTGTGCCACCGCCGCCACGCGGGGCGCGGCTCCCTCGCGCCCGCGGTTTGCGTGTTTTGTGTGTGTGCGTGTGTCGTGTGCCGTGTGCGTCGTGCGTGGCGTGTGCGTGTGCGTGTGCGTGTTCACGTGTGTGCGTTGCGATGTTCTGTGTGTCACGGACTGTGTCGTGTGGCGTGGAGGTGTCACTGTGTCGTACGGTGCTGTGCGTGTGCCATGTGAGTGCGTGTGCGTTGTGCGTGTGTGTTTGTGTGTGCATGTGCGGTGCGTGTGCGTGTTTGTGCGTGTGCAGTGGCCGTGTGCGTGTGTCACTGTGTGTGCGTGCGCGTGTTTGTGTGTCACCGCTTGCGTTGTCTGCGTGTGAGTGTGTCACTTTTGTACGTGTGGCGTGTGCGTGTGCATGGTGAGTGCTGATGCGTGTGCGGTGGTGCGATTGTTTGTGTGTCGCGTGTGCGTGTGCGTGTGCCTGTGCGTGTGACGGTGTCACTGTTTTGTGCGAGTGCGTGTGCGTGTGCGTGCGTATGTAGTGTGTGCGTGCGCGCGTGTGTGTGCGCGCGTTGCGTGTTTGTGTGCGTTGTTTTGCGTGTGTGTGCCTGTCGTGTGCGTGTGCGTGTGCGTGTGAGCCGGTGTCACCTGTGTGTGGCGAGTGCGTGTCGTGTGCGTGTTGTGTCACCTGTGTGTGCGTGTGTCGTGTGCGTGTGCGTGTGAGTGTGTCACTGTTGTTACGTTGGGCATATGCATGTGAGTGCATGTGCGGTCGCGGTGCATGTGCGTTGTGCGTGCGTGTATGTGTTGCGTGGTAGGTGCAGTGCTGGCGTGTGTCGTCTGAGTGGTCACTGTGTGTGCGTGTGCGTGTGGCGTCGCGTGCGTCGCGATGCGTAGAGTGTGTCACTGGTGCAGATTCCGTGGGCCAGTGTCTGCGACGAAACACGTTTAAAGTCGGTCGTGTCAGCGACTATAGCGGACCGCGCACATTAGCTCAAAAATAATAAGTTGGCTCATTTGAGGAAAGCCCCCAAGCTACGTGGCTTAAGTTCAAAACTACTCGTGCTATGAACAGAGACTCTGCCTTTTCCGTTTCCCTGCCGTTTTCCTATACTCTAAAGGAGACTGCGAAAAATTGTTCAGATAGTGCAGTTGTTATATAGCGTCGTCCGCTGTGGCGGCGATTCTTCGCGCTGGCGGCGCAGGTTGACCAGCGTTTCAATACTATAATATTAAATATTCAATCTATATGACACGTGAACCACTATAAAATCACTACCGTCACTTACCGTTAGGTTTAGAGGATGCTGACGCGTCATCGGCCGATCCATATCGAGTGCCCGCCAGCTCGTGCACTAAATCTGACGCGACGCGTTTTGTGATTGGCTTATTAGCTGCTATCGTGTTGTTCAAGACATTCACAGGAGATGGGTGGCATGTTACTGGTAATTTAAACGAATTCTTTCAAATGTATGCCCCATTTCGACTGCGCGACTGTTTTTTCAAGCACAAATAGGGTGGTGCAGTAAGTCAAATCGCAGCAATATTTTCTACAAACGCCGGACCAACATATGCACTAACTTCTGATATGTGCACAGCTGAAGTACATGGGCTACCTAGNCGAGTGCGAGTGCGTGTGCGTGTGCGTGTGTCACAGTGTGTGCGTGTGCGTGTGAGTGTGTAACTGTGTGTACGTGTGCGTGTGTGTGTGCGTGCGTGTGCGTGTGCGTGTATGTGCGTGTGCGTGCGTGTTTGTGTGTGCGTGTGCGTGTGAGTGTGTCACTGTGTGTGCGAGTGCGTGCGCGTGTGCGAGTGCGTGTGCGTGTGC
>NW_014582555.1:0-385 GCF_000485595.1 Priapulus caudatus
TATGTATATGTATATGTATATGTATATGTATATGTATATGTGTATCTATATATATATATATATATATGCGCTCTGTGTCTTACTGCAGGTAAGATCACGCGTGACCGGCCGCCGTCGTTCAATGCTGTCATTAACGAGCCAGAAAAGTATCATCACATGTTCGCGCTGCGAAACGCTCGTAAGTAGGCCTACCGGCTGCCGTTGTAAAATATTCACCCCTCTCTTTGTCTTTTCTTCCCCATCCTCTTTTCTTTTCAACCTCATTTTGGCCTCTTTATGTTTTATTCCCCTTCTCTCTATATATTCATATCTCTCTCTCTCCCCCCTCTCTCTCTCTATCTCTCTCTCTCTCTCTCTCTCTCTCTCTCTCTCTCTCTCTCTCTCT
>NW_014582555.1:3737-7576 GCF_000485595.1 Priapulus caudatus
GTGTGTGTGTGTGTGTGTGTGTGTGTGTGTGTGTGTGTGTGTGTGTGTGTGTGTGTGTCCTCCTCTCTCGCTTCTCTCTCTCTCTCTCTTGCTTTCACAGCGGTACCCTGTACAGCAGCGAAGTGCGAGCTTCGTCTGGGAGAGACAGGCTAGTCATTGTCAGCTCTCGACGCCTCTCTCCGACGTCTTTGTCCGACGATGCCGCAGCGCGAAACGAATTAACCGTATTTCCTTGTCCCAGCCAACCCTCGCGACGGAATCTCCGCCTCGATTACCCAATTTACACGCGAAATATTTACGACGAGTTCTTCACGTGTCCGCTGCAAAAATGCCTGCCGGATAATCGCATTAGCGAGCTGAGAGCATGCACGTCGGAAAGGGAAAATGGTCATGGCGGGTCTCTGTCTCTCCGACGGCGGTGCGAATCAACGTGCGCCGCGAAGTCTCTCTCAGACAAGTGCGTGCGAGATTGGCACCCTCATTTCCGTTATTAAATCTTGCATGAATTTTCTTCGGATGTGTGTGTGTGTGCGTGCGTGCGTGCGTGCGTGCGTGTGTGTATGTGGCGTGCTGTGGTTTCGTATTCTCGGCTTGTTAATAGCAGACCATAGTTTTTACCTTATTCGGCTCTATTTGGCAGATTATTGGTCGTAGGTTGCTCACCCGATACAGCCATCCCATAATACACGTACAGATATAGCTATACTGTATAGAGATACCTATATGAATTGTACACCGAAATCGGAACTGACACCGTAACCTTTGCTGTGCGTGTGACAGCCAATGCACTGTCGTTCGAGTCGGGTGGCCTTAGGCTGAGTATATGTATGTATATTATAATCGGTTGTTTTTCCTCTCAGGGCTGTTGTGAGTGTATCGAAGTGACGATGTTCATCTTCCGTGTCGTATTTATTGTCTCGTATTCACGCATTCAATGACGTCATTAGTTGCGTTCACATCGGTGACGTTACATTTATCCGCCATCGGTTTTTCCATGCATACTATTTTAGACTAACTGGTCAAGAGGTATCCGTGTTGAAGCGAATTTACTTAAGATGGCTAATCTCCCCATATTAGTATTATAATCGGTATTAACGTGCATGATGTTTTTGAACGATACATTCGAACGTTATATTTCTATGTTTTTGTATATCTCGTTCTATCAGGTTGTATATGCATATCGCTTCTGTATCGTGTACGCATACGTTTGCGCCGTCTTATATACGGTGTATAATATTTATCGTGCGCAAGTCTCGATTCACAGTTTCTATGAGTCTGCGTGGAGTTTTTACTGCACTTAACTTAGTCTAGTCCGGAACATCTTTTATGTTATGGCGAAACGATTAGCAAATAAGGTATCTGGGGCCGTTTCAGAAGATAAATTTTGGTAAAAATGTAATGGTCGTTGTGCTAATATCGTTTCATATGAATTCTCCCCCTTCTCGCCCTCTCTCTCTGTCTCACTCTCTTTCAACCTATCTATCTATCTATCTATCTATCTATCTATCTATCTATCTATCTATCTCTCACCCGCCGTGTTTCCCTCCCTCCCCCCTTCCTCACCCCCCTCCTCGCCTTTCTTCCTTCCCTTCTTCTCTCCCTATCTCACGTATCTATATATATAAAGTTGTTCAGCCGAATTAGCCTAACTCCGCAGCCTAGAGAAAAAATAAAGATATTTTCAGAATCAGCACGTCTGGGAGGTGGTTCTGCTGAAACAGAAAATTCTTTAAAAAGTTTAAAAGTTGAAAAAGTTTATAAAAAATTATATTTCATCCAATAGATGGGCGGGTGGGCGTACAGATTAACATGACGGTAACGTGTGAACATGGGGTATCCTTTAACGGCGCATGGCCTTAAATCGCGTAGAAATATCGTCGCTCCTACTAATCTGGAGTTCCGGGTTCGGGTCCCAGCTGGGGAACTTGTTTTTCCCTTTTTTCCGTTTTTTTTTCCTTTACAATCTCCTTATATAATCCCTTTTATTTTTCCCTTTTATTTTTCCCTTTTATACATCTCTTTAGTAAGTGGCATTATTTGTAATTTTACTTTACTGTTTTATTTTTTATCTTTACATGTCCTTTATATCTTTGATTTTCTTGTTTTTTTTTTACTATCTGCCATGGATGGCATGGGATGTGCATGGGATGGGATGGATGGGATGGATGGGATGGCATGCGATGGCATGGGATGGCATGTGCATGCATGGCATGGGATGGCATTACATGGCATGGCTGCATGGATGATGCGTGGAGATGGATGGGCTGAGGAGTGAGATGACGGATGCAGGCTGGCATTGCATGGCATGCATTTGCAGGCATGCATGGCATCGGCATGGCATGGCATAGATGGCGATGAGATGGATGGGATTGGATTATGATGGATGCGGTTGCGATGTGATGTGGATGGGATGGAGGCATGGAATGTGAGTGGATTGGCATGGATGGGCTGCATGGATAGATAGACTAGTTATAGTTTTTTGGGTATTTTCCTTACACAAGCTGGTCACGAACTGAGAACGCACTGATTCCGGCCGAGGCCACGCCCGTTAGTTATATTATATTTCCACTAATACTGACGCTCTCAAACGCCCTTGGTACCCGTGTACGAATATAACGGCATACGTCACGCCGATGTCGCGTTAGACGATGCATTTACAGGTAAATTATCATGAGTAAATGTTCATCGGCATGTATGCATATGACACACATAATGTATACACTAATTATTTTGTTCTAAGTGAGTCGGTATTTTGAGCAGCGATTGATGGAATGGCGGCGGTGACACACAACACACAACACACACACACGGANGCGAGAAGAGAGGGAGGAAAGAAGAAGAGATGAGAAGAGGGGCGAAACATGAAGAGGGACGGGAGAGAGAGAGAGAGAGAGACGAGGGACGAGCCCAGGGCGGCCGACCCCGACGAGAGGAGAGAGGCGAGAAGGAGAGAGATGAGAGATAAAACAGGGGAGCGGAATTATTACAGAACTTATCGTGGCCGCGCATAATAATAACACGGCACCTGTAGAGATGATGAATCGTGATCGATAATACCGTGTTGGTCGGTGGGAGGACCGTTCATACTGCTGTAAATCGCGCGCGCAACTGGATTCCACCACGAACAGACGCAGAACACACGTGCGGCGCATGCAGTTGTTGCAGCGCATTCAACACACCGCGGCGCGCGGCATTACACCACATCACATAATGCGAACTTATAGATAAAACAAGCTACCAATTAAAATCCACGGACCAACCCTATGAGACTCGCGTGCACAATCGCACACACACCACGGGCAACCACGCACAGAGCGCACACGCGGGACGCGCATCAGCACACACACACACACACACACACACACACACACACACACACACACACACACACACACACACACACACACACACACACACACACACACACACACACACACACACACACACATATATATATATATATATATATATATATATATATATATAATTATATGGATTCTATATGCGTGCGTGTACATGGACATGTTCATTAGAGCTGGCGTGATCAGTGGAGCGCTGCAGCCTCGCATCCGCTTCCCTCCCCCCTCCCCCCTTGCTCGCCTCTAGCAAACCCGACCGCGCGCGTGACACTGTTGTTGACTTTGCGACGAGTGCGTCATTCACTCACCGTGAGCTCGTCGAGCACATTTCCCGGACATTTGTCGCACATTTGTCGCGCGCGAAATTCGGATGCGTTTGTTTGGCATGAGGACCGCGATCTCTCTCGCCCCCTCTGTCTCTCTCAATCGCTCTCTCTATCCCCCTCTGTCTCTCTCTCTCTCTCTCTCTCTCTCTCTCTC
>NW_014582556.1:0-285 GCF_000485595.1 Priapulus caudatus
TAAGGCGCAGCTGGAGAGGATGACTAGATTCTGGCCGATGGTCATCGGAGAAACGGTGATATTCAACATCCTGTCGGTAATTATTATCATTATTATTATTATTATTATTAATATTATTAATATTATTTTATTATTATTTTATTATCATTATTATTACTAGGATTTTTGTTTCTAAAACATGTATCTAGCAAATGTAAAATTATTTTATATCAAGACAATCTTCAGTAATATATCCAGCAATATATATATGTATATATATATATATATATATATATATATATATAT
>NW_014582556.1:1860-7576 GCF_000485595.1 Priapulus caudatus
TCACCTACCTGGTACAGGTAAATCTGTCTTCTCCCATCCTTCACCTACCTGGTACAGGTTAATCTGTCTTCTACCATCCTTCACCTACCTGGTACAGGTTAATCTGTCTTCTCCCATCCTTCACCTACCTGGTACGTGACAATCTGTCTTCTCCCATCCTTCACCTACCTGGTACAGGTTAATCTGTCTTCTCCCATCCTTCACCTACCTGGTACGTGTTAATCTGTCTTCTCCCATCCTTCACCTACCTGGTACAGGTTAATCTGTCTTCTCCCATCCTTCACCTACCTGGTACATGTTAATCACTAATGGTAAATATTGTCTTCTCCACATCCTTCACAACTGACCTGGTTCAGTGTTAACGGCTGCTTCTCCCATCCTTCACCTAGCCTGATAACATTACGGTTAATCTGTCTTCTCTCCCAATCTCTTTCACGCTAGCCTGGTACAGTTTAATCTGTCTTCTCCCATCCTTCACCCTACCTGTACAGGTTAATATGTCTTCTCGCATCCTTCACCTACCTGGTACAGGCTTAATCTGTCCCTTCTCCAGCCATCTGCACCTAACCTGGGTAGCAGGTTAAATCTGTCTTCCTCCCATCCTCACACTACTGGTACGTGTTATCTGTTCTTCTCCCATCCATTCAGCCTACCTGGTACAGGTTAATGCTGCTCTCTCCCATCCCTTCACGCTACCTAGGTTCAGGCCTTAAATCTGTCTTCTCCCATCCTTTACTTACCTGTTACAAACAATTGCATCTAATTAATTGCCTGCATGTCAGTTATCTTTCTAAAGTACTAAGTATATACCTGAGGCAGGTGTGTTCACCTATGGAGATGGTAACCTCTCAGATCCTTTACCTACCTGGTACAAACATTGCACCTAATTAATAGCCTGCACGTCAGTGATCATTTTAAATTAAATGAATTAGATTCTATAGTATTAATCATACACCTTGGGCAGGTGTGTTTACCTGTGAGGTGTGTGGAATACTAGCTGCTCCCGGGCAGGTGAGTTTTCCGGCAGACGTCACTGAGGTGTGTGTGTGGCGTGTGTGTGTGTGTAGTCGTGCGTGCGTGGGCGTGCGTGGCGTGGCGTGCGTGTGCATGCGTGTGCGTGCGTGTGTGCAAGGCGTGCGTGAGCGTGCGGGCGTGCGGTGCATGCGTGCATCGGGGTAGAATTCCCGCTCAACGGTCCACCACGTGTCATTGGCAACAGGTGCTGGAGTGTCTGCCTGGAGAACAACGCAGACGAGCCGACGGCGCTGACGTGCCTCCGTCGGTCGGCGGCGGCGGCCGGGGCGCGGCGGGCGGAAGGGCGGCCGCAGTCCGCACCGGAAGCTGCAAGAGGTCTCCCAGCGTGGAGAAGGATGAAGGAGGAGAAGAAGGAATGGAGAGATGGGCGAGTTAGATGAAGTCGTGGAAGGACGTGGAAAAGTGAGTGTCGTCAATGTCATCTCTATATATCAAATATCGTCTGTGTATATCAAATATTGTTTGTATATATCAAATATCGTCTGTATATATCAAATATTGTTTGTATATCTGTCAAATAACATCTGGTACGATTGCAAATATTAATCTGGTGTATATCGCAAATAGTTGTTGTATAATATTCGATATATGCGTCTGTGTATATCAAATATTGTTTGATATATCATATACTGTCGTCCGTGTAATGATCAAATAATTGTTTGTATATGGGATGCCATATATGCGTCTGTGTATATCAAATATTGTTTGTATATATCAAATATCGTCTGTGTATATCAAATATTGTTTGTATGTATGTCAAATATTGTTTGTATATATGTCAAATATTGTCTGTATATATCAAATATTGTTTGTGTATATCAAATGTCGTCATCCTCGGGTATATCATGACTTCCTATCCTTGCGTAACCCTAACCCTAACCCTGACCCTGACCCTAACCCTGACCCTGACCCTAACCCTGACCCTAATGCCAGGGTCAGTTCAGCATGGCATTGTTACTCCATCCTCAGATATCAGGGTTTGACGGAGAGAGAGAAGCAGGACTTCAACAAGGGAGGAGGTGTCGGTGGTGGCGGGGAGGTGATGGCGGATTCCCCACTGTCACCTCCCCTCATGCGCAGCAGCCGCTCCAGCGAACCGGCTCTCAGCTTCCGCACGAAAGGTATCAGGCAGCAGCTGTCGCGGTGGCAGAGCATGGGTCAACCATATATATAATATAATATATCACTAATATAGTATATGTATATATTGATGCAATAATACCCAATAAGCCATCTATCTACCTATAACACAGCCTCTCCCTCTCCTCTTCTCTATTTCTTCTCCCACCTCCCTCTCCACCTCTCTCCCTAGCTTCCTCTTCTCTCCTCCCGCGACCTCTCTGCATCTCTCTCCTCTCTCTCTTTCTTCTCTTCTCCTGCTCGGCCTGTGCTCGTCGTAATCACTCTTCCTCTTTTTCATCCTCCTCTCTCTCCTCTAAAGCAAATCGATGAAGGAGCAAGGATCCCGCGAGCGCAGTCCTCTCTCGTCTACTCTCTCTCTTCGTCAGCTCCTCGGTCCATCTCTCATCTCTCTCTCTTCTCTCTCTCTCTCCTCTCGTCTCGCTCTTCTACCTTCTCTCTCTCTATATATAATAGTATATCGTGATTATTCACTATTCTTATTCATGATATCTAGTGTAGTGGGTCCCGCTCACAGTATTGAAGCGACATAACACTGAACATAACATATACGGATGCACGACGCACCGCTCTCATGTTTGCAATAGCACTAGTGAGTGACGATCAACGATTATACTGATCCATTCGTTGAAGCAGTGGCTTCGACAAGCGCTTGGTTGATCAAAATCCAATAATCGAGTTTCCTATCGAAGAAAAAAAAAAAAATCTCGCCTCGAAATAAATGTAAAACTTGGATAAAGTGATTGAGAATCAGAGGATCCCATCATCGCTACTATAATAGCAAGATTATCAGAACACTTATTATTAACATACATGTATTATAGCACAAACGGGCAGTAGTCGAAACAGTGGCAAACAAACAGTAAACCAGGGCTAAAACCCAACCAAGCACCAACCAATGCACACACGTACATGCACAGCACCGACGCGTCTAACGCACACGCAGCTGCATTCAACACCCAAGTAACGCGATTGATAACCGATCATCGGTTTACTTGGTGCCAACCGATGATCGATAGGAAATTACAACGCGATTGACAACACTAGCATACACACTTATAGTCAGTAATCTCATCTCACTCATCCTCCACACTCACACACCTACCTACCTACCTATGCCTAAACACTACCTACCTATCCTACCTACCTACCTACCTACCGCTAGCCTACCTACCCTACCTACGCGTACCTACCTACCTACCGACTAACCCTACCTACCCTACGCTACCTACCTAGCTACCTACCTACCTACCTACGCTAACCTACCATACCTACCTACCTAACGCTAACCCCCGTACCTACCTTACCTACCTACCCTACCTACCTACCTACGCTACGCTACCTACCTAACCTAACCCTAACCTACCGTACCTACCTGACCGGTACCTAACCTACTACCATACCTACGCGTACCCATACCGATACCGTACCGTACCATACCCTACCTACCTTACCTACCTACCTACAGCTACCATACCTACCTGACTAACGCTACCGTACCTACCATACCTATCACTACGCTACCTACCTTTTACTAACCTACCTACCTACCGTACCTACACTACCTACCGTACGTACACCACACGATCGCTACCTACCACACACAACTACCTTACCTGACCTACCTACCGTACCTACGCTACCTACCTACCACCTACCTACCTACTACCTACCTACCTAGCCTACCTACCACCTACCGTACCACCACTACCCTACCTACCTACGCACACTACGCTACCACCTAACCTACTACCTCTCCCTACTAACCTCGTACCTACCTACCTACCGCGCTACCTACCCCTAACCTACCTACGGGCTACCTAAACATATCAACCGTACCTACCTACCTACCTACCCGCTACCCTACGCTACCTACCTACCTACTACCTACCTACCTAGCCCTACCTATCCTACCCCACATAACCTACCTACGCTACCTACTACCTACCTACCTACCTACCTACCTACCTACCTACTAACCATACCGATACCCTACCTACCTACCTACCTACCTACTGCTAACCTACCTAACCTTACCGTACCTACCGTACCTAGCTACCTACGCTACCTACGCTACGGCTACCCTACCTACGCTACCTACTACCCTACTCTACCTATGCCTACCTAGCTACCTACCTACCCTACCTGTCCTGTCTGCCGGCTCAGGGTCAGAATCCTGTATGTGAGTGGACTAACAGGCTGAACTGTGATCATGCCGAGCCGTCGCGACAACTGGCGAGTCGAGGGCCGCTCAACGCGTCCGGAAGCAGGCGAAGGCTCGTACCAGAAGCCTGCAGGTGAAAGTGACACCCAAGGAGGAAGAGAAACCCAGGTAGGTGGCGCCCTCCGGTGGTGTTGAAACATCAACAAACTTCGAGTGGTCACGCAGGGGATGTAAATGAGAGCAGTGTGGTGTGCTGTGCTGCGATGTGGTTGTGGTGACTGTAGAGACGTCTAATGTCATATGATGCAGTGCAGTGTCCAGTAATGTAGTGCACTGTAGGTGTAATATAGGTGTGATGTTCGCACTGTAGGTGTATATGAGTGGTAGGTGCATGTGTAGATGTATATATAGTGTATGCACTGAGTAGGTGTATATAGTAGTGTAGTGCAGGTGTAGGTGTAAAGTATATGTGTAGGTGCGAGTGTGAGTGTAGATGAGATGAGTGTAGTCATCTGTAGTGTATCATAGTTGTAGCTGCACGTGTAGTGCTAATATAGTGTAGTGGCAGGTGTAGGTGTAGTGGATAGTATGCGAGGTATAAATATACTCTCTCAGCTATATATGTTCCCACTCGAAGTTGATTACTGTACTTTATTGCTGAGAGGGGTCTATGTCCCCCAGGGTTACTCCGCCGGAACGTATCGCGTGGTAATCTGAATGGTTACCAATCTGGTCATGGTTAGGGTTAGGTGTAGGGATTAGGCGTAGCATACTCCCTCGAGCTCGTTACGGAGGTAGTGGCGAGGTACGGTCCGCATGTATTTGATAGTTGACCAGGGTATGTTCCGGGATAAGGTACTAGCCGGACAACCATGGGTGTTCGCGGCCAGTTAAACCGCTGGGGGACATAGACCCTGCTCGAGCCCTTGCACTGATAATTACTATAGTATAGGCACAATTATCTACCAGTTAAAGGTCACAATGCGCATGCCAACACGCAATCTTCTCAGTACGTAGACTTAGCAAAACTACCTTCGTGTCATGGGCATAAGTCATACTAACCTTATGACAAAATTAAACTCTAGTTGCCTCGCGCATTTCACTGCGCGTTTGGCTTTAAAACCCCGCTCACAAAGAAAGAGGTGAGAAAACTCGGCATTCTGCGCAAACGGCCGACTGTTGCCAAACAAAATAGCCTGCGAAGTGGTGACGTGGACCGTCAACACGACGGTATGTTTTATCTTCTGGCTGGCGGGCGTCCGTACCACGTAGCGCAGGCACCGCTGCACTGGCTTGCTTGGGGGATTCTGGGGAAACTGGCAACAACATTGAGACTTTCAACAACATTGGAGGTATTTCAAAATAACCAAGATACTG
>NW_014582557.1:0-290 GCF_000485595.1 Priapulus caudatus
TGTGTGTGTGTGTGTGTGTGTGTGTGTGTGTGTGTGTGTGTGTGTGTGTGTGTGTGTGTGTGTGTGTGTGTGTGTGTGTGCGTCGTGTGTGTGTGTGTGTGTGTGCTGCTGTACGGCCAAGGCGGATGTACGGTGCGTGTGTGCGTGCGTGCGTGCGTGCGTGCGTGCGTGTGCGTGTGCGTGCGCGCGTCTGTCTATGTATGTGTATGTGTGTATGTGTGTATATGTGTGTATTTGTGTGTGTGTGTCAGTGTGAGTGTCAGTGTGTGTGTGTGTGTGTGTGTGTGTGT
>NW_014582557.1:1966-3413 GCF_000485595.1 Priapulus caudatus
CAGTAGAAGGGATGAGTAAGGAAGGGTTATGTAACGAGTGAGGAAGCGGATGGAAAGAGAGGAAAGAGAAGCAGAGATGCGGTGGGGGGGGGGGGGTAGGCAGGTACTAATAGCACATCAGAGGACCAGGGCGTAATACCTACACTAATGTGTACCACACACATTCACATTTGATCTAGTACTTCAATGAATAACACATTTCTCGAACTATGTATATATATATATATATATATCATATACATATACTATATATATATCATGTCATGCGATTTCTATGATTTAACAACTTTTGTGTACCGGCATTTTTAGACCTGCTAGATCAGTTTGTAACTAGTTATTGTTGGGCATTTGATCAAGCCAGTGTTTCACATTATATCTGTGACTGCCTAGTGTTTGACATCAGTTCTGTGACTGCCTAGTGTTTGACATCAGTTCTGTGACTGCCTAGTGTTTGACATCAGTTCTGTGACTGCCTAGTGTTTGACATCAGTTCTGTGACTGCCTAGTGTTTGACATCAGTTCTGTGACTGCCTAGTGTTTGACATCAGTTCTGTGACTGCCTAGTGTTTGACATCAGTTCTGTGACTGCCTAGTGTTTGACATCAGTTCTGTGACTGCCTAGTGTTTGATATCAGTTCTGTGACTGCCTAGTGTTAGATATGTGAGCTACTAGTGTTAGATATGTGAGCAGCTAGTGTTAGATCTGTGACTAGCTGGTGTTAGATATGTGAGCTACTAGTGTTAGATATGTGAGCAGCTAGTGTTAGATATGTGAGCAGCTAGTGTCAGATCTGTGATCACAGATCTAACACTAGCTAGTCACAGATCTAACACTAGCTAGTCACAGATCAAACACTAGCTAGCCTACCTATTGTTTGACATCAGTTCTGTGACTAGCTAGTGTTAGATCTGTGACTAGCTAGTGTTAGATCTGTGACTAGCTAGTGTTAGATCTGTGACTAGCTAGTGTTAGATCTGTGACTAGCTAGTGTTACATCTGTGACTAGCTAGTGTTAGATCTGTGACTAGCTAGTGTTAGATCTGTGACTAGCTAGTGTTAGATCTGTGACTAGCTAGTGTTAGATCTGTGACTACCTATNAGAGAGAGAGAGAGAGAGAGAGAGAGAGAGAGAGAGAGAGAGAAGAAGAGAGAAGAGAGAGAGAGAGAGAGAGAGAGAGAGAGAGAGAGAGAAGAGAAGAGAAGAGAAGAGAAGAGAAAAGAGAAGAGAAGAGAAGAGAAAAGAAGATAGGAGAGGAGCAGAGAGGAGGAGAAGAGGAGAGACAAAGCAGAGTTGTGTAGTTGGGTTGGCAGGCACATATAGCAAACCTCCTGTTGATTAGGAAGGGAGATGAGGCGAGGGGAGACAGTAGAAGGGATGAGTAAGGAAGGGTTATGTAACGAGTGAGGAAGCGGATGGAAAGAGAGGAAAGAGAGGCAGATGCGTGG
>NW_014582557.1:5051-5430 GCF_000485595.1 Priapulus caudatus
GTGTTTGATCTGTGACTAGCTAGTGTTAGATCTGTGACTAGCTAGTGTTAGATCTGTGACTAGCTAGTGTTAGATCTGTGACTACCTATTGTTTGACATCAGTTCTGTGACTAGCTAGTGTTAGATCTGTGACTAGCTGGTGTTAGATCTGTGACTACCTATTGTTGGATCTGTAACTATCTATTGTTTGATATCAGTTCTGTGACTAGCTAGTGTAAGATCTGTGACTAGCTGGTGTTAGATCTGTGACTACCTATTGTTTGATATGTAACTATCTATTGTTTGATATCAGTTCTGTGACTAGCTAGTGTTAGATCTGTGACTAGCTGGTGTTAGATCTGTGACTACCTATTGTTTGATATGTAACTATCTATTGTTT
>NW_014582557.1:6909-7569 GCF_000485595.1 Priapulus caudatus
AGCAAGGAAGCTGGCGGGGTGGAGGCTGCACACTGTAATAAACACGTGACCGTGGGTGGGGACGGGACATAGGCACCCATGACCTTGACGGGCAGATGTGATGAGATACATGAATCTTACACTCACACACGTATGCACACACGCACACGCAAATGTGCACACACGCACGCACGCACGCACGTACGCACGCACGCACGCACGCACGCACGCACGCACACACACGCACACACCTGCCACGATGACAAGAACGCAATTAGACAGTGAGAAGCAAGAACGCTGCACAAATAAATCTCAGTTGCCTTGGCAACCGATATAAAGCATTATTCTGTTCCCTTGCCAACAATAGAAGAATCTGCCTAGCATATAATTATAGGCACGTCGTTACCAGGTGAGCCTATGCGACAGACCCGTCAACACACTCAACTACACGCACGCTGGGAGCGAGGATGGGTGGTGGTGGTGGTGAAGGTGGTAGTGGTGGTGTTGGTGTTGGTGTTGGTGGTTTTTGGGCTGGTGTTGGTGTTGGTGGTTTTTGGGCTGATGTTGGTGTTGGTGATGGTGGTGGTGGGTGGTGGTGGTGGGTGGTGATGGTGGGTGGTGGTGGTGGTGATGATGGTGGTGGTAGGGGCAGCGGCAGTGGTGGTGGTGGTGGTGGTGGTG
>NW_014582558.1:0-6321 GCF_000485595.1 Priapulus caudatus
ACACGCTGTGGTGTATGTAAGCTACTACACGCTGTGGTGTATGTAAGCTATTACACGCTGTGGTATATGTAAGCTATTACACGCTGTGGTGTATGTAAGCTATTATACACTGTGGTGTATGTAAGCTATTATACACTGTAATGTATGTAAGCTACTACACGCTGTGGTGTATGTAAGCTACTACACACTGTAATGTATGTAAGCTATTACACGCTGTGGTGTATGTAAGCTACTACACACTGTGGTGTATGTAAGCTATTACACGCTGTGGTGTATGTAAGCTATTACACGCTGTGGTGTATGTAAGCTATTACACACTGTAATGTATGTAAGCTACTACACGCTGTGGTGTATGTAAGCTATTATACACTGTAATGTATGAAAGCTATTACACGCTGTGGTGTATGTAAGCTACTACACGCTGTGGTGTATGAAAGCTACTACACACTGTGGTGTATGTAAGCTATTACACGCTGTGGTGTATGTAAGCTACTACACGCTGTGGTGTATGTAAGCTATTACACGCTGTGGTGTGTGTAAGCTACTACACACTGTGATGTATCATGTATGTACAGCAAATTGTAATTATGTACTACAAATTGTAATTAATACTAACTGTAATTACGTTTTATGCAATATGTTGTATATACTACACCCGGTGACGTATATACCAAGCACTGTGACGTATGTACTAAACACTGTGACGTATGTACTAGATATTGTGACGTATGTACTAGACACTGTGACGTATGTACCAGACACTGTGACGTATGTACTTGACGCTGTGACGTGTGTACTAGACGCTGTGACGTATGTACTCGACGCTGTGACGTATGTATCAGACATTGTGAAGTATATTCTAGTTCTACACACTGTGATGTATAAGTACTAGACGCTGTGAGGTATATGTACTGCACACTGTGACAGATATATATATATATATAATGTATATTATATATATATATATATATAGATATATATATTACGAGTACTAAGCTGTGCACACTACTACTACTATACACTCGGCAGCCGGGAGGCCCGGGCGGCATGCTCGCTCGATGAGCCCAATCAACTCCTATTTCCAATTTCCGCAGAGAAGAAGATTGCGGCCTATGCCGCATTTATGGGGCCTCTGACTGCCCAGCAATGCGCCCCCCTCCCCAGCACAGAATCCAAAACCGCCACCCCCACCAACATAGTTACTACACCCACTTACTACCCCAACCACACAATTACTACACATACCACCCGATCAACCTTACTGCACCCCCACCACCCTTACTGCACCCCACCACCCTTAACTACACCCCCCCACCACCCTTACTGACACGCCCCATCCACCCTTACTACACCCCACCACCCTTATACACCCACCACCGCCTTACTACACCCCCACCACCCTTACTACTCGGTGTGCTCACGGGGTAGTGAGCGCGGAGTGGATTGCAACAGCTATGCTATGATGGTCGCCCGGCTCTTGTGTCTCGGCGAGAGAGAGGGTAAGAGATGAGGCAGAGATAACAGGTGTGCGACTGTTCGATCGACGGCTCGCGCCGTGTACGTAGGCACCGGGACGCTCGCTGCCACGGCGCCGCGGCTTGTTTACTGAAATTATTAACGATGCCCGAAGCATCCAGGATTCATCATCATATCATTCATCCATCATCATCATCACCATCATGATTCATAATCATCACCACCATCATCATCGATCACTCATCATCTATCACCACCATCCATCATCATCATCATCATCTATCATCATCATCACCACCACCACATCATTCAATCACCAGCACTAGCAGCAGCCACCAGCTGCTCAGCGGCAGCAGTAAGCAGCAGTAGTAGCACTAGACAGCAGCAGCCAGCAGTAGCAGCAGTAGAAAAGAAAGCCAGCCAGCGCACAGTTACCGACCACCACCCACACCAAGCAAACAGGCACGCAGCAGCCCAGCAGGCAGCAGCAGCAGCAGCCGCAGCAACAGTACCACCACACCAGCAGCCAGCAACAGCAGCCAGTGCAGCAGCAGCAGCCGCAGCAGCATTTACCACACCACCAGCGCCAGCAAGCAGCAGCAGTAGCCAGCAGCCAGACCGCCGCAGCAGCAGTACCACACCACCACAGCAGCAGAGCAGCAGCAGAAAGCCCAGCAGGCCAGCCAGCAGCTTAGAAGGCCAGGCAGCAGCAGCAGCAGCAGCCGCCAGCCACAGTACCACCACCATGTCACCAGCCAGCAACAGCCGAGCAGGAAAGCAGCCAGCCATGCGCTCAGGTGCATACTGCCGCAAGCAATTAACTGCCGCTCTGCCCTCTCGCCTCGGGGTTTTCCCCTGGTCGCGCGTCATGATTATCGTGAGACTGCACGAGGCAGCTAGGCTCCATCTCCGCCTAGCATGGTCACCACTGCTCGCACGGCGTACGTACGCTACGTACGGTGAGCGCAGAAAGCGCTGCATATTCGCACTGCTATTCAACCACGAGGGTGTTTAGCTTACTCGGTAGCCGATCTACCGATAGAGTCTATAGTTAATTGACGCTCTCAAGAGTGGAGGGAGAGAAAGAAAGAATGGACGCAGCAGCCGAAAGCAGAACGGGGGGAACGGCGCGAGACGCCGAACGAGCGAAGCGGCAGGAAAAGAGCGAAGCGAGCCAGGCAGGAGCATCAGCGAGCTGCGAGTGCCTTGTGAGCGGAAAAGCAGTATGAGGAGAGAGAGAGGGACGGAGAGAGAGAGACGAGGGAGATGCAGAGCAGAGGAGAAGCCGAGAGAGAGTACGAGAGCTGAGGCCAAGAGACGCAACATAAGATGAGAAGAGAAGAAAGACCCGTCAGACGTGAGAGGAGAGAGAGAGAAGAGAGAGAGAGAGCAGAGAGACCCTGAGAGAGAGGACTGAGGACCGCGATTGACGCGGCCGGACGTCAGAGAGAGACGAGAGCAGAGAGAGACTCGGCTTTTATCGATGAGACATTGAAGACCACAAACCCTCTACCACCACGCCCTCCACACGCCCACACTTTCACGAGGGATAACCACGTGCAGCGGTGACTAACCCATGCAGTACAGCCCGGTTACAGCGCCGTAGGTGCCAATCGCACTTGCATCCGCCTCAGCCGATCAGCATACAACAGACTACGAACGCGTCTGCCATACCATTATTAACTCGCCTTGTAGAAGTTATATCAACGACTCAATACTGCACCGTGAAGTAGTGAAATGATCACTCGAGGCTAAACCGTGCATTCCATGTTCCACAACAATCAGATTACAGTTTGTGTAAACCTTTCATTAGTTCCGCGTCCTGATTAAGGGTTAGCGGGGTCATGAGCATAGTTTACCCTCCCAAGTCCTACATGCCCACACGCTCGGCCCAGCCACGCATTTACCCTTGCGCCACACACGCGTTTCAACCAGCGCATGCATACTCCACAAACGATCCACGAATATACCCATTTTTTTTTTACCCACGCTCGCTTAACAGGGCACACCTCTGCAACCACATGCCATTGAAGCGTTTCAATTACAAATATAATGATAAACTAAATACGAATCTATTTCACTACCAACTTCTTAAGCTGTTTCTATACTCTCGCTTCACGCTATTATTGCCGACAGTTTCCTGATTCAAATCCTACGTTTCAACATATATACGCTGCCGGACGTCCATTGCTCTCCGCGGCTCCACTCTTGCACGCTTACATTAATATACTATAGTATAAACACACGTATACTATATATATATAGTGTATACACTGGCGCCGGCAGCGTATATTGTTGCACGTAGGATTTGACAGGAAACTGTCGGCAATAATAGGTGAAAGAAAGTATAGAAACATTAAGAATTTGGTAGTAAATAGATTTCGTAATTAGTTAGCATTATATTTTATTGAAACGCTTCAAGTGCCTGTGCACCTGCACGTACACGCACGAACACACGCACGCACGCGCACGCACACGCACGCACGCACACGCACGCGCACGCACATACACGCACTCACATAAATTCAATGACGAAGCAGTATTCTTAGGCTTACGCACTGTATACACGATTCGTCGTTTTAAAGCTATCTTTTACGATCGCTTTCGACGGGAAATGAATTCTCGTCTGGCGCGCTCAGCTGGGAAAACTAAACATCTCATCTTTGATCGTGACCCTCGTCTTCAGATCTCCGTCGCTGCGTGTCGGCACAGCTAGTTTCCTGCCTCATGCATCACACACACACGCACACGCACGCACGCACGCACACACACACACTCACAAGATGCAGTGTAGCGTTTACAACACGCCCCCTCCCCCTCCTCCCGTCTCAAAATCCGGTTCTCAAAGGCTCTCTTTTAAAAAGATTTTTCAATTAAAGGGTCTTCACATGCGAGCGAGTGCGTGCGCGTTTCACGAGCAAACTCCATTTAAATGGCCCCGCAACAACAAGATGACTAATAGATAAGATATATATGATCAAGGGAAAGATTCCAGTGAGCAGTGGCGAGCCCTGAATAAGAGAGCAGGGCAGTATAGAGAGTCTGAGACTATACAGCAGAACTTCTTTTATTTTTATATAATGTACTTTATTTCAAAAAATGCATATACATACATGCATAGAGTATGCTACACACCATCAGATAGTATTGTGATGGTAATCAACAACCCCAAACATCAAATATACAGCAGAACTTGCCTTGAACTGAGTTTACCCTAACTACCTACTTACTATGCGCAGCGTTACCTCCTCGCCTGGTCACGTGTCACGAAATGTTTAGAGCAGTTTAGTTTTTGTTGTGTTATTATAGTCTTATTCGTTAGCCGAGTTTGCGCGAAGCGTGAGTACATCCGTCTCCTTCCCCACACCCCACCCTACCCACTATATAAGTTATAACCCCCACCTACGTATATCACCACCCACCTCACACAGTACACCAGACCACCCATCCACCCCACCACATCCACTATACAATTCCATCACACTCCCACCAAGCACTCATCATATCATATCACACACACGCACGCACGCACGCACGCACGCACGCACGCACACACACACACACACCCACGGTACCATACCACCCCATCACATCCACTATACCACACCCCCCACCAAGCTCCCACGGTACCACACCACCCACCAACCATACCACCCCCGACCCCTTTTACACCCCACCCCCACCAAACACTCAGTGCGACTGCACCATTGACAGCGCCCCCTGCCGGTATCGCATCGCTGGTATTGCACCTCTGAAATGCGGATTGTTCTGAAAAAGTATTCTACAACCACCGTAAAAGTAGTTAAAGCTGGGTCACGCCACCAACGATGCTTCCACCGCTAGCCCCAACCCACCCCACCCCACCCTACCCCACTCCACCCCACCCCACCCAAGGGCAACACACACACCGTTGAGACATCGATATGTATTTACAATACGTGGCCGGTAGCAAGGGGAGCGCCTGAATAAACTACAATTAGCAACCGATCAATATTATCAGGACTGCATTATAAATATAGGGAGAGACAAGTGTGGAGACAGTGAGAAAGTGAGTGAGGGTGCGTGCGTGCGTGCGTGCGTGCGTCCATGTGTGAGGGGACGAGAGAGGTACGGAAAGAGAGAGATAAACTATAAGACATCTATAAGGCATGCAGATGTTGAATTGCCCCGTGTGTAGAGCGGGTGATGCTCCTCATGAATGTCTCGGGGTGGAGGGGGGCATATGTATAGCTGCCAACATACGACTGGCCTCAGCAGTCAGCACCGACTATATCTACTACTAGCATCGGGCGAGCAGCGATCAATGGTTGTTTTTTTTTGCGCGAGCCTCTAGATCGATGCGATTGTTTGTCATCGATTGTCGATCAGCTGGCGTGCGGCTTTCGCAGAATCACGGTGAGTGTGAGTGAGAGTGGGGCAGGGAGGGACGAGAGGAAGTGAGGGAGAGAACCCGCGTGAGGAAGGGTAAATAGAAGAAGCAAGGGCGAGAGAGGGGCAGGGAAGGACGAGAGGAAGAGAGAGAGAGAGAGAACCCGCGTGAGGGAGGGTAAATAGAGGAAGCAAGGGCGAGAGAGGGGCAGGGAGGAACGAGAGGAAGAGAGGGAGAGAACCCGCGTGAGGGAGGGTAAATAGAGGAAGCAAGGGCGAGAGAGGGGCAGGGAGGGACGAGAAGAAGGAAGGGAGAGAACCCGCGTGAGGGAGGGTAAATAGAGGAAGCAAGGGCGAGAGAGGGGCAGGGAGGGACGAGAGGAAGAGAGGAGAGAACCCGCGTGAGGGAGGGTAAATAGAGGAAGCAAGGGCGAGAGAGGGGCAGGGAGGGACGGGAGGAAGAAAACCCTGTGTGAG
>NW_014582559.1:0-659 GCF_000485595.1 Priapulus caudatus
GTGTGTGTGTGTGTGTGTGTGTGTGTGTGTGTTGGGGGATCTACAACCACGAGTGTATGGTGAACTCTTTACACACAAGGATAGCTGAGGGTTAGAGAAAAGGGTTGGAGGGAAGGAGGAGTGCTGTAATACTAGGCTGGGGATGTGACTGTCTTTGGATCTGTGTTATTAATGCTATATACCATCCCTCTATCATCTGATTTCCCATCATTCGCTCTTCCGCTCGCTCTCGTTCTTTCTTTCGCTCGCGCGCTGTCTTTTTTATACTCACTCACTCTCTCTCTGTCTGTGTCTCTCTTTCTGTCTGTCTATCTCTCTCTCTCTCTCTATCGCTCTCTCTCTCTCTNGGTAAATATAACATAGGTAGGACATCATACTACCAGTATAGTGTATAATATAGAAATGTATAATCTCTCCACAGGTACGTAGTGCATCTCTATAACATAGTATATAGTCCTCTGTAGTATAGACATACTCTAGTACAGCTCTATAACATAGTATATAGCCCTCTGTAGTATAGACATACTCTAGTACAGCTCTATAACATAGTATATAGTCTCTGTAGTATAGACATACTCTAGTAGAGGACTATATACTATGTTATAGAGCTGTTTGTAGTATATATATATACTACAGAGGGCTATATACTATGTTATAGA
>NW_014582559.1:1939-2996 GCF_000485595.1 Priapulus caudatus
CTCTCTTTCTCTCTCTCTCTCTCTCTCTTCGTCTCTCGTCTCTCTCTCTCTCTCTCTCTCTCTCTCTCTCTCTCTCTCTCTCTCTCTCTCTCTCTCTCTCTCTCTCTCTCTCTCTCTCTCTCTCTCTCTCTCTCTCTCTCTCTCTCTCTCTCTCTCTCTCTCTCTCTCTCTCTCTCTACCTCTCTCCCTTCTTCATCCTGCTATTAACAGCTCTATACATTCGACATCCCTCACGCCCACTCTACATCGCAGATATTGGCTGAGTGAGTAGAAGCACGCTGTCCGCCCTCTGCTGAGTCTATAGCTAACAGACAACATGGCAGCAGGAGTTAATAATGTCAAATTTTACAAATTTTACAAATTTTACAAATTCTACAAATTTGTCATTATTAACTCCTGATAGCAGTGATATAGCATAGCTCTCTACCACCGCCCTGTAGCTATGAGCACACATAGGTTAATATAACATAGGTAGGACATCATACTACCAGTAGTGTATAATATGGAGATGTATAATCTCTCCACAGGTACGTAGCACAGCTCTATAACATAGTATATAGCCCTCTGTAGTATATACATACTCTAGTACAGCTCTATAACATAGTATATAGTCCTCTGTAGTATAGACATACTCTAGCACAGCTCTATAACATAGTATATAGCCCTCTGTAGTATATACATACTCTAGCACAGCTATATAACATAGTATAGTAGCCTCTGTAGTATAGACATACTCTAGCACAGCTCNCGTAATTATAACATAGGTAGGAGATGATACTACCAGTAGTGTATAATATAGAAATGTATAATCTCTCCACAGGTACGTAGCACAGCTCTATAACATAGTATATAGCCCTCTGTAGTATAGACATACTCTAGCACAGCTCTATAACATAGTATATAGTCCTCTGTAGTATAGACATACTCTAGTACAGCTCTATAACATAGTATATAGTACTCTGTAGTATATACATACTCTAGTACAGCTATATAACATAGTATATAGTCCTCTGTAGTATAGACATACTCTAGTACAGCTCTATAACATAGTATATAG
>NW_014582559.1:4702-7563 GCF_000485595.1 Priapulus caudatus
ATTTCAGATCACAAATCCTCATAGGCTCATGGTATATATATAAATATATAAATATATATATAGCAGGTCTATATCCACCGTAATTCCATACACCTCACTCCACTTATAGATCCACACAAGCTTCTCTCCTTTATGTATCCGAACAAATCCAAGCCTGGTTCGATCCTGTCATATATCCTTCAGGGTTCCGGGTTCGAGTCCTGTCACGTATATATGTATCCTTACAAGCTGCTATTCTCTAGCTGGCGATAGGCGAGGATGAAGAGTGTAGGCTTGAGTGGTCCCAGGCTCCATACGTATCCACACAGGCTTAGCTGTCCGGTAGACACAGATCTACTATGAATCATCAACTTATTCACGGTCTTACTCACTGATTCGTCTTTGGCTGGTCTCTCTCTCTCTCTTCTCTCTCGATCTCTCTTCTCTCGTCTCCTCCTCTCTTCTCTCTCTCCCTCTCTTCTTCCGCTCTTCCCCTCTCTCTCTGCTCTCTGCCTCTCTGCCCTCTCTTCTCCTCTGCTCTCCCTCGTCTCTCTCTCTCTTTCTTATCTCATGCTCATCTCTCTCTCTCTCCGACTCTCTCGATCTCTCATCCTGCTCCTGTCTCTCTCTCTCTCTCTTCGCTAATCTCCCTTCTCGCTATTCTCTGCTCTCGTGCCCCTCTTCTTCTTCTTTCTCTCCTCTCCCCCTCTCTCTCCTCTCCGTCGCCCGTATTGTCTTTCTCTGTTTTCTTTCTCTCTCTCTCTTATTTTCTCGGTGTTTTCTCTCTCTCGTCTCTCTCTGGGTGCCTCTCTCGTCTCTTCTCTCTCTCTCTATCGCCTATGATGACAACTGAGTAGAAACCACCTACGGCTGAACGGCGCTGCGGCATACTAGCACAAACTACACACAGCAACGCGCTCACGCCTCTGACTGCCCACTGTCTGCCACAACACGTCTGACACACAACTGACTGGTGGCCCGGCTACACGCTTCATGTGTACGCGTGTGTGGCGCGTGGTGTGTGCAGAGGGAGTCGATGGGAGGGGGGGGGCAATAACAGCGGCAAGTAGCGACAGCTGCTGTTCTTCTCTTTCAATTCGCCTGAGGACCGACATCGTGCGCCCCCCGTCGTTACAATGCTGCTGCTGTTGTTGCGGAGTGTGCGGCACGCGTCCACTCAAAGTCCGGTGGCGAGGCACGCCCCCCCCCCCGGCGGCGGCGCGAGGTGTGCGAGTGTGTAGGCGTGAACAGTGCGGTGGGACACACGTGCAGGAGAGAGTATGGGGGGGGAAATACAGTTCGGGGTAGAGAAAACATGAGAAGGTTAGAGGGCATAGATTATATACAAACACACTATGGGTATATATGTGACACATGTGTTTCTATAATCTAATGAAGGGGTAAGAAAACCACAGGTTAGGGGAAGGGGGAATACAGGGGTGGTTTAGGGGTAGGAAAACACCGGTTAGGGGTAGGGGGATATAGGGAAAGGTTAGGGGTAGGGTGGATATAGGGAAAGGTTAGGGGTAGGGTGGATATAGGGAAAGGTCAGGAGTAGAGGAAATACAAGGGAAGGTTAGGGGTAGGGAAAACACAGGTTAGGGGAATGGGGGAATACAGGGAGAGGTTAGGAATAGAGATAATACAAGGGAAAGATTAGGGGTAGGGGGGATACAAGGAAAGGTTAGGAATAGAGTGAATACAGGGAAAGATTAGGGATAGAGTGAATACAGGGGAAGGTTAGGGGTAGAGTGAATACAGGGGAAGGTTAGGGGTAGAGTGAATACAGGGAAAGGTTAGGGGTAGAGTGAATACAAGGAAAGGTTAGGGGTAGGGGAGATACATGGGAAGGTTAGGGGTAGAGTGAATACAGGGAAAGGTTAGGGGTAGGGGGGATACATGGGAAGGTTAGGGGTAGAGGGAATACAAGGGAAAGGTTAGGAGTAGAGGCAATACAGGGGAAGGTTAGGGGCAGAGTGAATACAAGGGGAAGGTAAAGGATAGAGGGAATACATCGGGAGGATACGGGGAATACAAGAGAATTGTTAGGGGTAGGGGAGAATACTGGGAAGAGTTAGGGCTAGGGGAATATAGGTAAATGTTAGGGGTATGGGGGATACAGGGGAACGGTATCACTCACTCACACGCTCTCTCACTCACTCGCACGCTCTCTCTCTCTCTCTCTCTCTCTCTCTCTCTCTCTCTCTCTCTCTCTCTCTCTCTCTCTCTCTCTCTCTCTCTCTCTCTCTCTCTCTCTCTCTCTCTCTCTCTCTCTCTCTCTCTCTCTCTCTCTCTCTCTCTNCGCTCTCTCTCTCTCTCTCTCTCTCCCTCTCTATGTCGGTCTCTCCCTCTCTCTCAGGGAAAGGTATGTATGAGGTAGAGCCGAAGCTCAGGGAAAGCACGATAGATCTATCAAGACACAATGACCGTAGATATTCCAAATATGCTGCTATGCTTAAGCCACTAACAGTAACTATTGTTTTATTTTATTTTTATAAACAAACAATAAACACGAAAAAGAAACAAAAAAACAGAAGAATAAAAAACAGAAACGAAAAAACTCTCGCTTTCCTTCTAAATATCAGCGTCTTTTATTTATTTATTTAAAAACTATTCAAAATACTTTATAAACCTCTGATGAACTGCGAACGTACGAGAGAAGATTCTAAACACAGACGTTCTTCATATCTTATAATACACGCACGCACGCACGCACGCACGCACGCACAGATATAGATATACACGCAAACCTATATGTGTGGATCACTTAAGGAAAACGAACGCCAAAAGTGTCTTTTATAGACAGGTGTCCGTTCTATAGAGGTGTCAGTCAACACCATTCTGGCAGTATATATATATATATATATATATATATATAACAA
>NW_014582560.1:0-490 GCF_000485595.1 Priapulus caudatus
TCTCTTTCCCTCTCGCTCTCTCTCTCTTCTCTCTTCCTCTCTTCCTCTCTCTCTTTTTCTTGCTCTCGGTATCTCTTTCATTCGATCTCAAACGCGGTCTCTCTAATTTGCTCACTTTCACCTTCTTTCCCTGTCATTCACTTTTGCTCTCATTTTCCCCCCCTTTCATTCGCTTGCTTTCTTCCTTTCCCTTCTCGCGATCTTGTCCCTCTCCTGTAGTAGTTGTAACAGCAGCAGCAGCAACAACAGCAGCAACAGCAACAGCAACAGCAGCAACAGCAGTAGGCAAATGACAGCAGATGCAAATGGCAACCGTAACCCCTTCAAACAGGGTCGTTCGTTCGAAAAAGCTCTGTCCGTTCATAAAAATTTGACCGTTCAAAAATGTCGCTCGCTAAAAAAGGTCATTTGTTTAAGGACCTGGCAGGAAAATAATGCACTCGGGCGACTATCTCTCTCCTTCTCTCTCTTTCTCTCTCTCTCTCTCTCG
>NW_014582560.1:2214-3358 GCF_000485595.1 Priapulus caudatus
CTCTCTCTCTCTCTCTCTCTCTCTCTCTATGTGTGTGTGTGTCTCTCTCCCTTTCTCGCTCTCTCTTTCTCTCTCTGGCTCGGTCTGATTCTCTCTCGCCTCTCCCTTCTACCTCCTCTCTGTCTCTCTCTCCATTTCCATCTCGCTCTCTCTCTCCTCTCCCTCTCTCCTCCTCCTCCTGCCCCTCTCTCTCTCTCTCGTTCACGTCGACCCAGATCGCTCGTAAACGGGACATCGTCTGCATAAAGCGCGTCGCCATCAGCCACCGCGGCGACGACGACATTGCGTCTGCTGGCATCCGTAACACCGTCTCCACCTGTCACTACATCGACTCCCGATCGTCTGTATTACACATCTTCTGCCTTCTACATCGAATGTATTTTTAACACCCCCGATCGCAGACCGTAAAAGCAGACGGGAACTATCGTTTCCCGCGTCTGCTACGCACACGCGCGCGCGCGAAAGAGAATGACGCGCACGCGCGCTCGCCCTAGCAACGCGCGCGAATTCTTTCGTAATATTTTCCGATAAACGCATAAATTTCAATTTTACCACATAAATTAACATTCTGAACACCGGGTCCGTCGTTTGTTATCTCGTGAAGTATGAACTCGTTTTTTTTAACAGGATTTACCGGGTGCATAAAAAATGTCTAATGGATCGCGTATTGCGTGGGTGCTTTAGAAAGCTTTAGAACGCAGTGCGACACTTTCGATCTAAGCGTGACTAATGATCATGAATATCATCGCACTTGCCGATGACAATAACAGCGATGTGAACTATTACATCGCCGATATACTTACTCGAGCGGTTTATGCGGTTATAAATGGATGTTAGTGAACACTACTACATTACTACTACTGCTGCTGCCGCTGCTACTCATCCTCTCCCCCCACCACCTACTACAACTACTGCTACTACTACTGCTAATTATTAATTATAATAATAATAATAATAATAATAATAATAATAATGATGATAATGATAATAATAATGATAATATATATAATAATAATAATGATAATAATAATAATAATAATAATAATAATAATAATAATAATAATAATAATAATAATAATAATAATAATAATGATGATAATGATAATAATCATGATAATAATAATAACATTATTATTATGTATTA
>NW_014582560.1:4954-5373 GCF_000485595.1 Priapulus caudatus
GCTGTCAGAGCTGTAACGTGACAGAGCGACGATGACGATGACGATGGCTGTTAGAGCTGTAACGTAACGGAGCGACGATGACGATGACGATGGCTGTTAGAGCTGTAACGTGACAGAGCGACGATGACGATGACGATGACGATAGCTGTTAGAGCTGTAACGTTACAGAGCGACGATGACGATAGCTGTTAGAGCTGTAACGTAACAGAGCGACGATGATGATGACTGTTAGAACTGTAATGTGACACAGCGACGATGACGATGACTGTTAGAGCTGTAACATTGCGAAAGGACGATGACGATGACGATGATGATGACAGAGCGAAGACGATGACGATGACGATGATGATGACAGAGCGAAGACGATGACGATAGCTGCATAAAGCTGTAACGTCGCACTAGCGTAGAGACAAATGCCA
>NW_014582560.1:6823-7563 GCF_000485595.1 Priapulus caudatus
CGTGTGCGCGTGCGCGTGCGCGTGCGTGTGTGTGTGTGCGTGTGTGTGTGTGTGTGTGTGCGCGCGCGTGCGTGTGTGTGAGTGTGTGTGTGTGTGTGCGTGTATGGTGATGAGGGAAACTGTTACTACTGCATGCACTCATGGCGTGTTGGCCGGACGCCTGTCGAGAGAGAGAGATGGTGGTAAATTTTCTTAATGGCTACGCTTTTTTCACGCAATTGTGGGTGAATCGTTGATTTTCTCTTGCTCGCGCGCGCTCTGGGGATTTATTGCTATCCCGCTGCCCATTGTCCCGGCGCCCACGTCCCCTGGCGACACGCCCACCGCACACCAGGTGCCGCCACTTACGCGCAGTACCTACAGGCGGGAAGAGAGACTAGACAGGCTACGTTTGTTGTTGAATACGGGTTGAAAGCGTCGATGCAGTAGATAGATATGTTCGTTTGTAGTGTAGACACATGCTGTTTATGTAATTTCGCGTTTGAAGTAAATGCTGCGTGCAAACGATGTTAAATATGCATGAATATTTGCCAGCTGTCATTTCGGTAGAGCGAGGGGGGCGGTGTTAAATATTGGTGAGAAAAGAAGCTGGATTAATTAACCTCGCGGTACCTACCTATATACCTTCAATGTACCTACCTATATACGTGTGAGTGTGTGTGCATGCGTACGTGCGTGCGTGGGTGTGTGCGCGTGTGTGTGTGTGTGTTCATGCGTGCGTGCGTGTGTGTGGATGTGTG
>NW_014582561.1:0-7559 GCF_000485595.1 Priapulus caudatus
GTACACAATTTCCCCATTTTCATTGCTTTAATTGCTTGTACAATGTATTTAGAGGTTAACATTCCTTCTTGTTCATATGTAGTTAGATGTGCATTAAACATTAATCAATAGATATGCTTTGCAAGTTAATTACATGTATATCTCATCTGAGTGTGCATTTCTGTTGTATTAGAATTAAGAAATCCAGGGAGCAAAAAGACATCTATAAATAAATGATATGACCGAGACTGACTGACCGAGAAGAACCGACACTGCATCTCTTACATAAAGGGCAAGTCTGTTTTTCGGTCTGTTGTAATGCAGAATTAATAGTAAAGGAGTAATATAAGGCAGAAATAATAATAATAATAGGAATGGAATAATAATTGGAATAAGGTCATACAGAATAAGAAAGGCAGAAAGATAGGACAGGCTCTTTGTCTTAGAAACGGGCACGTGGTAGACTTGGCCCGCGGCACGTAATTGGGTGGGTCGTAAAAGTGGCGTGACCGCGACCCACACCAGCGGCCACTGGGAACGCGTGTCTGTCGGACACGCGTGAACAGAGATTAACAGCGCGTAACCGGCCAATGGCAGCATACGGATTTTTAGCACGCTTGACCAGCGGGGCCTCAACCAATAGGAAAGATGGGGGCTAAGACAATAGAGAGCGCATCACTATAAAAAACGCTGTTTATGAAATAAGACGCTTTCTCCGTATTTGCATCTCCGACGCCGAACGTGTCTTATATAGTTATTCGTGCTTTCATCGCTACCTACCTCAACGTTTACTATGTAAGTTCTGCTTTGTATGTCGCGTACACATCTGTACACGTTCGGTTATCGTACTATGTGCATTAAAGATGTTTATACCTTTGCATACGTAAATTCTTTGTTGGATAACTTACATATGACGTGAGCAGCGGTAGCTCTAACAATATACGCAGAACCCTAACGATCACGGATAACTCGGTGAAGAAGGATACAAAACATTACACTGTCTGTCTATCTTCTCCCCCCTCCCGTAAGAGGTGACCCCCAACACCATATATATGAGAATTTCAATATGGCATATACGCAACGACGGTCGTATGACGCGACTCAATATGGCTAGGCAATGAAGGAAGGGGGAATGAAAGGGAGAATTAAGGAGAAGGGGAGAACTGGCGGAGTAAGCGAGGAAGGGGAGAAAGGAGAAAGGTGTGATAGAAGGAGGAAAGGGAGAAGTGGTGAAGAAGGAGGAAGGGGAGAAAGGGAGAAGGTGGTGGAGGTAGGAAGGGGAGAAGGGAGCTGGTGGATGGAGGAGGAGAGAGGGAGAAGGTTGTGGAGGAGGGGGAGATCAAGCCGGGTGGAGAAGAGGAAAGGGAAGGAAGAGAGAAGGTGTGGAGAAGTGAGGATGGGAGAAGCTGGTGGAAGGAGGAGGGGGAGAAGCGGTGGATGAAGGAGGAAGGGGGAAGTGAGGGGAGAAAGGAAACTGGTGAGGAAGGAGGGGAGAAGGGAAAGCTGTGGAGAAGGGAGGAAGGGGGAAGAAGCTGGTCTTAAGCTTTCCTCCTTCTCTAACCAGCTTCTCACTTCTCCCCCTCCATTCTCTACCAGCTTCTCCTCTCCTGCCTCCCCCTACTCCATCACCTCTCCCACACTCCATGCCTCCTCTCCTCCTCCTCCTCCTCCTCCTGCCGACCCTACTCCTCCTCCATCACCTTCTCCCTCTCCTCCTCCATCCTCCCATGCACATCTCCCGCTCGCTCCTTCATTGTCCCTGCCTACCTCTCTCCTAGCTCCTCCTTCGCCCTACTCCAATCACTTCTCTCCTCCTCTTCCATCCCTTCCTTCCCATCACCGTTCTCCCTTTGCATCCTTCTCGACCTGCCTCCTCCCCTCCTCTCTCATCCCGCCTACTTCCATCACCGTTCCTCCTCCTCCTCGCCTCCTCGCTCCCCCTACTCCATCACGACTTCTCCCCTCGCTACTCCTTCTCCTCCCTCCTCCATCACCTTCTCATCCCTCCTCCTCACCGGCCTACTCCAATCACCTTCTCTCTCTCTGCGCTCTCCTCCTGCCTCCTCCCGCCTACTCCATAGCCTTTCGCCCCCTCCTCCTCTCGCTCCCTCCCCTCCATCACCTTTGCTCGCGCTCCCCTCCCCCCTACTCCATCACCTTCTCTCCTCCTCCTCCTCCCCTCACATCCTCCTCCTCCTCCTCCGACTCTCCAATCAACCTTCTCTCTCCCTCCTCCTCTTTCCTCCATTACCTTTTCGCCCTCCTACCCCCTCCTTTGCCTCCCTTCTCGCATCACCCGTTCTCCGCTCCTACCCCCCTCCCTCCTACTCCATTCATCTTTCCCTCACCTCGCTTCTCTCCCTCCTACCTCCTTCCTCCACCTCCTCCTCCTGCTCCTCTCTCCCTACTCCAACACCTTCTCCCCTCCTCCTCCTCCCTACGCCCATCAGCCTTCTCTCCTCCTCCCTCCTCCATCACCTTTCCTCTCCTCCTGCCTCCTCTCCTCCTCTATTCACCTTCTCTCCTGCCTCTCCTCCTCCTCCTCCTACTCCATCGCCTCTCGACCCCCCTCTCCCCCTCCTCCTACCTCCTCCCTCCTCCAATTCACCGTTCTCCCCTCTATCGTCCGCCCCTACCTCCATCACACCTTCTCCCTCACTCCTCCTCACACCCATACTACTCGCATCACCGTTCTCTTCCTAACTCCTGCCTCCTCGCTCTCCTCCTCCATCGCTCCATCACGCGTTCTTCCTCCTCCTGCCTCCTCCCTGCCTGCCATCACACTTCGCTCCTCCTCCTCTCCATCACCTCTTCGCCATCCTCCTCCTCCTGCAGCTCCTCCTCCTTCTCCAATTCACGCTCCCTCCTGCACTGCTCCATCCACGCTCGTCTCCTCCTCCTCCTGCCTCCATCACCTTCGCCTCCATCCTCCGTCCTCCGACTCCTCCATCACCCTTCTTCGTCCATCCTCCTCCTCCTTCTCCATCAACCATCTCCCTCCCCTCCTCCTTCCTCCTCCTAACCCTCCTATGGGCCACCGGGTTTAAGATATAATGTGGCGCGAAACAATTCAGATCCGGTCTGAGATTAACCCAGTCTGAATTTACCCACCTATGGGCACACAGGATATAATTTGCAGGGTAATTTCAGACTGGTTTAATCTCAGACCGTGACACCGTCTGATGATTACCCAGTCTGAATTTACCACCCTATGGGCACACAGGATATATAATTTGGGGCAGGGGTAATGTCAGACCTGGGGGTAATCTCAGACCGTGACAACCGGTGCTGAGATACCCCAGTCTGAATTCCCATCTAACTGATGGGCACACAGGATATAATTTACGGGGGTAATCTGCAGATCCGTGAACAACCGTCTGAGATTACCCCAAGTCTGAATTTACCCACGGCTATGGGCAGCACAGGATATAATTTGCAGGGGTAATTTCAGACTGGGGTTAATCTGCAGACCGTGAACCCCAAGTCTGAATTTACACACTCCATACTGCACATACTAATCTCAGACTGTGGCCGCGGCAGTTCATTTATCCAGCGCTACTGGCGCATGCGTTCACGCAGTGCGCACGAGGTGCTAGGGTTAATGTTCAGACATGGGGGGAATCTGCCAGATCCGGACACCGCACCGAAATGAAACTCGAAGATTTCGTTGCCTATGTAACATCGCTCAAGTAACGCATGCTCGTACAGAGTACTTGTATATATTAAATATCATAATATTAGAGACATCTCGATTTCGCGTCTGCAAACGCTGTTGTTTTAGAAAACGTCTCTAGATTAATATCAGGAGGGAATAATAATATATTATTATTATTAATAGATAAATCTATTTATTATTCCCTCCTGGAATATAATCATATATATTAAAAATGTATTCCGGCAGCGAGTAAGCAGGATAGATTGATATACAGGTAATATCTAATGTAATGTAAACACAGGCAAAGCTGGATTCCTAGACAACTACCCCCTGGACAATTTTTACCGCACCGGACAATTACCCCCGGACAATTACCCCCACTCAAGGATCAATTATACCCACCCGGACTGCGCGTGGCGGCGTGCGCGTGCGTGCGTTTGTATTCTGCTACTGACGCGATCGACAGGGGTGTATCCAGGATTTTTCTGGTGCATGGTCAGGTGATCATAATTTTTTGGACGCTTTTCGCAAATGAAATAGCAGCAAGATGTGATTACAATGTCAATACGAATCAGGGGCGTGTACAGGATGTTTAACCAGGGGGGGTCTTAACGCGTAACTCCAAAATGGGAGCACGCGAAGGGGGAAGATCTGGTGGGCCCCTCCCCCAGAAAATTTTTTGAATTAGACTCCTAGATCGTTTTCTGCGCGAGGCAGGGGGGTCCGGACCCCTGGACCCCCCTGAACACGCCCCTGACGAATTTTTAATTAAAACCAAAAATTGTTTTCAAATTTTTTTTATGCAGTTTTGTAAAAATGGTTATTCTGACTTGCATTGTTGAAAACAGTTTTTGAACTTTTTCCACCTTGTTGCTTTATCTTGTCTTGTTTTTGATCTTGTCTTTCCGTCTTTGGTCTTTGTTCAGTCTTTGTCTCTCTTTTATGAAACAAAATTTTGTTTAAAAAAAAGGCTCAGTTTCAGAATTGCTGGAATTGGATAGATTTATAGTCACGCAATTTGTATATGAGAGGCCTCGTGAGCTCGTGTGATAGCCAGTGTGTATCGTATGAGGGTGTACAGGTTCGTGTCACAACAGTACGTGCTGCCAAATAGCACTTAAAGCCACAAACATGTATAATTAATGCTATTAACAACTGAATTACTTACTGGTACTCTATTCTTTAAAAAAAACACATTAACATAATAAACACATTTACAGCGCATATTGTATAATTCACCAGGCAACATACAGCACAAGCCGACTGGTTTACAAATGCAGCAGGTACATATTTACGAGCGTGGAGTCTGCAGATCGCAGGCAGGTTCCTGGTCCAGGTCCGGTCCTGGTCCAGGCTCTGCAATGGTGACGTAGCGGTGGTGATCCCAGCAGGTGAGATCAGGCGAACCTTGGTGCTGACCAGCATCGGGAGGCCTGTCAAGGTACCCGTGGAACCGTGTCCTGTCTTCTGTCGAAACTGTTCGTTTATTTATTAGCAACTGGAGGAATGCCATGGCCTGGAGCGTAGTCAGGCCTTGTGCGCTGCGGAATGGTGCAATCCTGTCTCTCTAGATTTTTATGGATAAACTGAAGGTGCAGAAGCTGTGACGCTTCTGAGTCTTGGTGTGGAACCGCGGCTAGAGGTCGGATTTCATGTTCTTCATATATTCCCATAGTTTCACAATTGTCCGGCGGCCGTCGATTTGTTTGTTCTTTATCAGTCCGGCAATGCGAACATCAAGGTTGTTGATGTCCTTCTATAGGTACTAAATCTCATAGTGTCGGAGCAGAGAAAAAAAAAAAAAAAAAAAAAAAAAAAAAAAATAGTAATCACCTACACAAGTGCGTTGTGTTAGGTGATTACTTTCTCTTCTGCCTGTCGCATATTTTTCTCTCTTTTGTTGGGTCACGCCGCGCGACATCGCGTGCGCGTGTGCGGGACTGTGAGAGCAAGGACCTGGTGTCCGTCGCTTGTTGCCTTGGCTGTCTACTAAAATAAACCTCATGACGTTATGATCTGCTTACGTTTAACTGAACCCGTGTCGTTAGGTTTTATACTAGGTTACAATAATTCGATATCTACGTTCACTACAATTGGCAATGTCTTTGACTCATTGCTGGCTTACCCTGATCTCTTACGTTATGTCATGTAAAAAAGGCCTCGAAAAAAAAATTCTCTTATGGTAAAAAATGTGGACCTTTAAAATTTTGGGGAGTCGTACGACCTCCCGACCCCCCATGCATACAACCCATGGATCGACTATCTGCCTGTTGCTTGTTTTGTTTTTGGATTTTACGGTGGTATTGATTATCTATTGTGTGGGTATTTTAGGTAGATACTAGCTGGGCTACCCGGCGATGACCGGATAAAGAGCTAGATTATTTAGTCTTGCCTATGGACGGCTGTACTGATCATTATTTCGGTTTATAAATCTGCTGCCAAAAAAAACAAAATAACGAATATATCATTCACTTCTGGTCAAGTTACTGCAGCCGCTTCTTGGTTCTACACAACATTCTTGGTCTTGCCATCTTGAGAGAGGATGATAAGGAGTTGTCTGGGTTACCCAACCTAGAGCACCCAACTATAGAGCTGACCATGGAGAACAATGGTCACTGAAAGTTGAGTCCAACCACCTTGAGGGACTTGGCCGCGGGGCGCTTGTTGATGGACATGGCCTAAAGCTTAGCTTGACTGAAACTGCAGCCTCTTGAAGCTGAAATGCAGAGTCGATGGTATGAGCGGGAATCGCTTTGAGGATGAAGACATTTTCGCCCATGCCCTTGCCTGTATGATTTTGGCTTCGATGACTCTGGGCCATGAGCTGCGCTTCACTTGAGCCTTGTGCCGTTGCAGAGCTTGGAGAGCATCCAGGTTTGCGCATCTAGCAAATGGCGCGCCGACCTTAGCCACACAAGTTGTGTGGTGCGCACACCTGCAGGCGCCAGGCTGTTGAAAAACTGGGTCATAGTGCATGACCTGGTGAGGCCATCCAAGGATTTGTCCATACGACGTTGTAGCTCGTTGGGTCGCCCAGGCGTTTGCTGCAGCAGCTTGAGCGTTGATGTCATCCATGGCCTAAATTCTGTGAGCCAAGATGCTGCGCTCGCTCAGCCAAAAGTCTTGGTCCTTGGTCAGCGGAAGTGGAGGCTTTGGTTATTCAGCTGGCTGATGTCCGCGTCGCTGCGTGTCTGAATGGCAAGCTGACTTGGCCATCAGCTGTGAGTGGTGAGTCTGCTATTGCCGGACTCTAGCAGTTCTGAGAGAGCGGCCAGCTTTCTTTAATCGCACGCCCTGAGCTGCAACGCTGCATGTTGGTCTTCAGGCGTGGTGGCTTTAGCCGCTTCAGAGGTACGACGACTTTGAATTGCAGGGCCATTGAACAGGGCATCTGCCTCTGTTCCTTTGCGATGAACTGCCAAGGCTTTGGCGAAAGTCGCCTGAGAGCGAGAACAGTCAAACACCCACTGACGTTTTTTGGTTGTGCCGAAGGTGCTAGGGTTAAGTCAAGTGGCTCAAAGGCGCGCTTTGCTGGCTCATCTGGTTTGCCTTCGATCCCAGATGACTGAATGGCCTTGCACTCTTGGGAACAGCTTGGCCTTTGGGAACCACCGGCTGATGTTGCAGGTTGGATTTTGCCGGCTTTGCAGAGTTGAATAGGCAGCTTGAAGGCCGAGTGCAGCAGTTGCGCCTTCCTCCAGCAGGGTGGCAGCAATGCCACTGAAGCACACTGCCAGAGGGCATCTTCTCGTCTTCCTGACTTGCCACGAAGGTTGGTACGAAGGTCTTGCCTGTTTCCACCAGCAACCGTCGAGGAAGAAGGAGGCCGCCTATGTTTTTTTTTGTCAATTTTTTTTGGCCTTAAATTTTCTGGCTCAATTTTTTGGGCCTAAAATGCGCTCGTCGCCGTCAATGCTGATTCAGA
>NW_014582562.1:0-7556 GCF_000485595.1 Priapulus caudatus
CTCCCCGTCTCTCTCTTCTTTCGTGGTAATTCCCTCTTCATTTCCGTATTTTCTATTGATCTGACATTAAATTTTATCTATCTAATTTCTGCTAGTCTCTTTCTTAGATTCATAACATTCATCTGATATCTATTACTTTCAATTACTTGACTGAACTATCCATATAGTAATTCTATTCTATCTTATTCTCGTAGCCACAGTATCTATTCTATCTATCTATCTATCTATCTATCTATTCTTAGTGCTATGCTATCGTATCTATCTATTCTAGTACTATCTGTATCTAATACGTCTATCTAATCTGATCTATCTATCTATTTATCTATATACTATCTGATGTTGTCTGATCTATCTAGTTCATCCTTCATTCTATCTATCTATCTATCTATTCTATCTATGCGTATCTATCTATCTTATCTGTAATCGTATCTATTTATCTAACTCTATCTCTCGCCTCCGTCTCTGCTCTTCTCTTCTCTCACCTCTCTCTCCTCTCACCACTCTTTCCTCTTCCACTTCGCTCCCCGCTTCACTCTCACTCTGCTCTCCTGTCTCTCTCTCTCCTCGTCTTCTCGATCGACACTCTCATCTTCCCGCACTCGACCTTCCGCTTTCTCACTTCGCTCCCCTGTTCACTCGTCGTCTCTTCATCTCTCTCTCTCTCGCTCCTCTCTCTGCATCTCTCTCTCTCTTCTCTCGGTCTCTCTATCTCTCGGCTCCTTCTTGTAAATAGGGCTAGAACGGAATTGCAATTGGCATGTGAATCCTGTCGGGCTTTCAAAAGGCAATCGGCATGATCATACCATTGATGCCAATGGCATGGTGCGCCATATGACGGCCAATATAGACAGCCGCTGGTGAGAGAGAATAGATTTTGCACAGTATGTAATTTGGCTGGTGATGCATGTAACCTAAGGAGACGGTGTATTCGCTTTCTCTGTAGAAAGCATCGCGTTCGTGAAAGCCTTGGCCCTGGTATAAGCATCGAGTAAGGAGTAGGGCAGGCGGGCATACGAATACATCAACACGGAGCGCACTGGGCACGCGCGCCGCAACGCAGCTCACACACACAATCACACACAGCGTGCACGAAGCACAGCCCACATGGACACACAAAGCACACACACACACACACAACACAGCAGGACACAAACATAGTATACACACACACCCACCGCACCAGTCACAGGCACGCACGCACGCACAAGCACAACGGCCCGAAGGAATACAACACACGCCGCAGCATTGGCTCACCAGGCATACCACAGCAATCTACACACACAACAGCACACGGTCACACAGGCACAACACACACACGACACAGCAGAACCATCCAGGATTTCACGCGCGCGCGGCCAGCGCGGCTGCACAACACGCACCGGCACCACATGCACAGGCACAGAGGGAGAGAGAAATATAAATAGAGGATAAGATGAGATGAGAGAGTGTGGGTGTGCTGTGCTGTGTGTGTGCGTGGTGTTGTGTGTGTGTGTGTGTGCTGTGTGTGTGCTGGTGTGCAGTGTGTGTTGTGGTGTGTGTGTGCGCGCGCGTGTGTGCGCGTGGTGCGCGCGTGGTGTGTGCTGTGTGTGCTGTGTGTGCGTGTGTGTGTGTGTGTGTGTGCGTGCTGTGTGCGCGCGCGCGTGCTGTGGTGTTGTGTGTGGCATGTATGTGTCGTGTGTGTGTGTGCGTGGTGTGTGGTGTGTGTGGTGTGTGTGTGTGTGTGTTGTGTGTGTGTGTGTGTGTGTGTGTGGTGTGTGTGTGGGCGCGCGTGTATAGTGTGTGTGTTGCATGCTTGAGTGCAGAGAGACGGCCTAGACAGAGTGAGCTGAGTTTCACATGTGCGGGCTTTACGCGATTATTTTAGGAGATATGGATCTTCGGCTAGCTCTCGGCGATGCAGTTGTTTGAGCAGTGAGTGCTGCTGACTGCTGCTCGGCTGCTGCTGCTGCTATACTGCTGCTGGGCTGCTGGCTGCTGCCTGCTGCTGCTGCTGCCTGCTGCTACATGCTGTAGCTACTCCTACTACTACTACTACACTGGCTGCTACTGCTTCTTTGTCTGCTTGCTGCTGATGCTGCTGCTGGCTGGCTGCTGCTGCTGTACTAACTAACTGACTAGCTTGCTGCCGCTCGGCTGCTGCGCTACTAACTGCTTGCTGCTGCTGCTGGCTGCTGCGCTGCTGCTGCTTGCTGGCTACTTACTACTACTGCTGCTACTGCTGCTGCTGCTGCTTATTAAAGCTTACTACTGTGCGGCTAGCTCCTGCTGCGTGGCTGCTGCTATTTACTACTACTACTGTTGCTACTGTGGCGTCTTACTACTACTAGCGTTCTACTGGCTGGCTGCTGCTACTGCTGCTACTGCTGCTGCTGCTATGCGCTACTCTGCTGGGTGCTGCTCTAGTACTACTACTGCTGACTTGCTGCTGCTGCTGCTGCTATTACTGACTACTACTGCTGCTAAACTGCTGCTTGCTGCTACTGCGCTATACTGCTGCTCCTGCCTGCTGCTACTACTATACTGGCTTGCTACTGTGGTGGCTGGCTGCTGCTATTACTACTACTAACTACGTTGCTGGCTGCTGCTGTACTGGTGATTGCTGGACTGCTGCTGCAGCTGCTGCTGCTAGACTGCTAGACTGCTGCTACTGCTGCGCTGCTGCTGCTGCCTGCTGCTACTGCTTGCTGCTGCTGCTAACTGTGCTGCTGCGCTGCTGCTACTCTGCTGCTGCTGCTGCTGCTTACTCTACTGGCTGCTACTACTACGACTGCTAGCTGCTGGTGGCTGCTACGTGCTATCTGCTCTGGGCTGCGCTACTGCTATTACTGCGCTCTGCTGCTGCTGACTGCTGCTGCTGCTAACTGCGCTGCTGCTACTACTATAACTGCTGCTACTTGCTAGCTGTGCTGCTGCTGATTACTACTATGGCGCTACTGGCTGCTGCTGCTACTAGGACTACTGGCTGCACTATTGCTGCTGCTGCTGCTGCTGCGCTCTAACTGCTTGCTGCTGGGATGCTGGGCTGCTACGTGCACTGCTGCTACTGCTGCGCTGCTGGAAACTGCTGCTGCTGCTACTACACTACTGCTGCTACTGCTGCGCGCTGCTTATTCTAGAACTAGAACTCACTGCTGCTAACTGCTGTATGCTGCTGACTGCTGCTGCTTACTGGCTACTGCTGCTGACCTGCTGCTAACTGCTGCTGGTGCTGCTCACTTGCTACTGCTCTGTTGCGCTACTGCGTGATGGCTAGTGGTGGTGATATGATGCTGATTGAAGACGATGGTGGTGGTGGTGATGGCTGGATGATGTTGTTGTGGATGTTGTTGTTTGATGATGCTGTATTTAATTATTTTATTATTATTTTTCCCCACTTTCAAAGCTGGATCACGGCATTAGCACGATCGGCTTTCTGTTGAGCCGTCGGTGCCAACCTGGAACGCTGAGGGATTCGAATGCCATGAATTGCTCTGCTGTTACCCGAGTAGTGCGATTTCCCTGGCACTTCTTGGCCCGTGTGGTGGCCAGGGAGTTCCTTAAGGTCTTCCTACAAACACAATCTTTAAGAGCCAAGGGCTCCAGACCACCACTGGTAAATTCTCGTCTTGAGTATTCCACATCCTCACTAATTTTGATCTCCAAGATCTTTGTACTTGTGAATTTGGTTCTCTTTTCGTTCACGCAATGATGTTAGAAATCATCTGGTACGTACGGCACGTCAATAAACAGGCAGTCGGTTTTTCTTTCTGATTGTGGAGCACGTATATCAGGGCGGTTTGCAGGTATCGTGCGATTTCTTGTCTGCCCGCCTATCCCCATTATAGATATCTGCGATGTTGGTGAACTTGGTATCCGGAGTATATTATTCTTATTATTATTATTATTTAAAAGTGGATCACGGCAATTAGCCGGGTTGGCTTCTGGGTTGGACCCGTGTCCCAGACCTGGGACATAGGGATTCCAATTCCATGAAATTTTTCGGCAGGATGTGTGCTGTCCCAAGTAGTGCGTATTTTCTGCACTTCTTTGACGTCAGTGGTGGTGCTGAGGAGTTCGGCTTAAGGTTGCTTCTGCAGAACCCATTCTTTATAGAGCCAAGGCTCTGAACACACCACTGGTAGCAAGCAGATTCTCGTCTTTAGTATTCCACAGTGCTCGACTAAATTTCAATCCTCCAGATCTTCTGTATTGGTGAGTTTGTCCCTTTTCCTTGTCACCATAATTTAGAGTCGATCTGTCCGCTACGTCCTATAAACAGGCATCGTTTTTCTTTCGTGTTGTTGATCACTATATTCAGGGCGGTTTGCAGTATCGGTGCGATCTGTCTGCACGCCATATCCCACTATGGCTAGTATCTCGATGTTGGGTAACTGGTATCGGAGCTATATTTTATTATTATTATTATTCATTATTATATAATTAATTCATTAGTTATTATTCATTATTATCGATCATCATCATTAAATACTATGTGCTCATGAGTGATGAGATGATGATGCATGATGATGATGAGATGATGATGGAAAACGACGACGACAACGACAATGCACATCCCTTTATGCGTCTTCTTCGCCCTACAACCCATGACTATCAACAGCACCATCGTCACAGTCACATCAAAGCCACGTGGCGTTGGCACGTGCCATCAGTGGTGCGTTCCAAGAAGCTAATCATAACTCCTTAATTTTATTTTTATTTTTATTAGCTCTTTATTTATTTATTTTATTTTTTTAATTTTTTTTTTATATATTCATATTTTATATTTTATATATAATATATATTATTATATATAGTTATATGTTATATTTAGTTATATTTAGCTCCTTGGTGCGTTCTAGTTAGAGGCACATCACATCACCCCATCAGCCTGCCTCTAGCATGCAGCCTGGCGTTCGTTATGTTCTGCGTGAAGCTGTACTAAGTGCTTTCCATTATCGACAGACTATGTCAGCTGGCACAGATTTCAGACAAGTACAGATGGTCGGCGAAACACATCCCACACGAACGCGTATACACGCACGCACGCACGAACGCATATGCACGCACGCACGCACGCAGACAAGTACAGATGGTCCAGCAAACACATCGCGCACGAACGCGTACACACACACGCACGCACGCACGAACGCATATGCACGCACGCGCGCACGCAGGCAAGTACAGATGGTCCAGCAAACACATCGCGCACGAATGTATATACACGCACGCACGCACGCACGCACGCACCCACGCACGCACGCACCCACGCACGCACGAACGCATATACACGCACGCACGCACGCACGCACAAACGCACAAACGCATATACACGCACTCACGCACGCACGCACGCACGAACGCACGCACGCACGCACGCACGCACAAACGCACGCACAAACGCATATACACGCACGCACGCACGCACGCACGCACGCACGGACACACGCACGAACGCACGCACACGCGTCCGCGCGCACGTGCACTGAGGAGTACGACTTAAGGGGAAGACAAACTCAGTATTCACATCACAAGTGCTCATAGTGCAATTCATCATCATTATCATCATCATTATGATCATTATCATCATCACGATCATCACCATCGTCGTCGTCGTCCTCATCATCATCATCATCATCATCATCATCACCATCATTATTATCTTCGTCACCATCATCACATGCATCAATGATCATCATTATTATTATTATCTTTATAATGATGAATATCATCGTCGTTGTCATCACCATCATGCTCAGTCAGGCGCGCCCCACCAATCATCATCATCGTCATCCATTATCAATGCAATAATCATGGTGCCTGCTTGTCTGCTTGCGCTGCCTCCCTGCCTGCCTGCGTTTGTCTGCTTGGCCTGCGCTTCCTGCCTGCCTGCCTGGCCTGCCTAGCCTTTCCTGCTCTGTCCCTGCCTGTCTGCCTGCCATTGCCTTCCTGCCTGCCTGCCTGCGCTGGCCTGCCTGCCTGCCTGCCTGCCTGCCTGCTTGCCTGCCTGCCTAACCTGCCTGCCCTGCCTGCCTGTCTGGCCTGTCTGCGCTGCCTGGCCTGCCTTCGCTGCGCTTGCCTGCCTGCCTGCCTGCGCTGCCTGCCTGCCTGCCTGCCTGCCTGATCTGCCTGTCTGGCCTACCTGCCGTGCCTGGCCTGCCTGGGCTGCCTAGCCTGCCTGCCTGGCCTGCCTAGATAGAGTTGAGAGATTATATGCTACCTGCCTGTCCTGCCTGCCTGCCTGGGCCTTCCTCGCCTGCCTGCTGCCTGGCCTACATGTCTGTCTGTCTGTCTGTCTGTCTAGTCAATGTCTGTCTACATATCTGCGAATGGTGTTCTATTTACACGGTCTGATTTTCCGCAGTGGATGCTGAGCTGCGGTTATTCACACGTGGCTTGCTGTTTGGCTTCCATCTCAAAAGAGCCGTCTCGTCGATAGGGGAGGCAGCAGCGAGCAAGCTAGCCAGCAAGTAGATAGTAGTAGTAAGTAGTGTAGTAGTAGTAGTAGTAGTAATAGTAGTAGTAGTAGTAGTAGTAGTAGTAGTAGTAGTAGTAGTAGTAGTAGTAGTAGTAGCAGCAGCGGCACCCACCACCAACGCACCACCAGCGAACAAGCAGGCAGCAGCAAGCAGCAGCAGCAGTAGTAGTAGTAGCTTAGTAGTAGTAGTAGTAAGTAGTAGTAAGTAGTAGAAAGTAGTAGCAGCAAGCAGCAAGCAGCACCACCGCCACGACCAACACCACTACCAGCAGCAGCAAGCACAGCCACCACCCCAACAAGCAGGCAGCAGGCAGCAGCAGCAGAAAGCCAGCAGCAGGCAGGCACAGCACTAAAGCACAGCAGAACCATAGCAGGCTGTAGAAAGAACAGGCAGCCAGCAGCATCAGCAGCAGAAGCAGCAGCAGCAGCTAGTAGAAGCTAACGCCAGCCAGCAGGGCAGCAGGGCAGCAAGCAGCAGCAGCAGCTGTAGAAGCAGCAGCAGCAGCAGCAGCAGCAGCAGCAGTAGAAGCAGCCCTAGCAGCAGCAGCAGCAGCAGCAGTAGAAGCAGCCCTAGCAGCGCTGTAGCTGTAGGTAAGTGGCCGTGGAAAAATCATTCGCCACTGAGTAAACACAGCGATCCAGGGTTGCGTGCTTGTATACATGTGACAGGGAGAGGGCGCGCGCGTGTGCTGCAAAGAGAGAGAGGGGGGCGGGAGAGAGAGGGGGATAGATCGGGAGAGAGATGGAGAAAGAAAGATGATGAACGATAGAGAGGGGGATAGATGGGGTGAGAGAGATGGAGAAAGAGANCGAGAAGGGAGGATAGATGGGGAGAGAGAGAGATAGATGGAGAGAGAGATGGTAGAAAGAGAGAGGATGAACGATAGAGAGAGGGGGGATAGATGGGGAGAGAGAGAGGGAGATAGATGGAGAGAGAGATGGAGAAAGAGAGAGGATGAACGATAGAGAGAGGGGGGATAGATGGGGAAAGAGAGAGAGAGGGAGATAGATGGGGAGAGAGATAAAGAAAGAGAGAGGAAGAGCGAGAGAGAGGGAGGATAGATGGGGAGAGAGATGGAGAAAGGGAAAGGATAAACCAGAG
>NW_014582563.1:4898-5266 GCF_000485595.1 Priapulus caudatus
GAGAGAGAGAGAGAGAGAGAGAGAGAGAGAGTGTGAGAGAGAGAGAGAGACAGAGAGAGAGAGAGAGAGCGCGAGTGAGAGATACTTTGAAAAACACACGAGCCATTTGTATGTTTCTTGCTTGGATTTTTGGTTTGCGTGCTTCTGAGACGATAGTGTGAGCTTCATGCGCATAAAGCTATAGTTACACATGTGCCCACCATCGTTATGTAATCCACCATCCGTAAGACCGTTAAACGAGCAAGAGTTTGGGAGACCACTTAATTATGTGAGGTATTAGAAGAGTTTCTTCAGCCCTGTCACAACAATGAGTCTACGTTCTGTTCCATGATTTATGTGTGTATATATATATATATATATATATATAT
>NW_014582564.1:0-641 GCF_000485595.1 Priapulus caudatus
GAGAGAGAGAGAGAGAGAGAGAGAGAGAGAGAGAGAGAGAGAGAGAGAGAGAGAGAGAGCGTACGCGCGAGAGAGAAGGTACAGCGGCAGAGTCAACATTACCGGAGATACGAAGATAGGCGTTTGTGCGAGTTGCTATGTTACCCAAATCCAAATAGGATCCGCTTAGCTGTGATTAAATGGGATTAGCTGTGGCGTGCAACTACGGGCTCGACACGCCGCGTTTGCGCAGGCAGTGACGAATAAACTATATATATATATATATATATAGTAGNTAAACTAATATATATATATATATATATATAGGCTGGACCGAAATGAATAGAAAAATCATCAGTGCAACATACTGACAAACATTGTGTAAATATTTGCGGTATTTACTACGCTTTTACGCAGGCGCGAACGCAAGCACAAATATACGCACACACACGCACACGCAAACGCGCTCACGCACGCACGCACGCACGCACACACATCCTTCATTATCGGAATTGCACCATCTAAAGAAAATTCACTACTTTGGTAAGACTGCATATCTCTGTGGGAATTTCAACATTTTTATCTACAAACCAGACATTCCTTCACCAGTGGGTGTGTGTGTGTGTGTGTGTGTGTGTGTGTGTGTGTGTGTGTGTGGTGGG
>NW_014582564.1:2297-3112 GCF_000485595.1 Priapulus caudatus
TCCACCTATCCTCGACACAAATAGATCCGCCTATCCTCGATACAAATAGATCCACCTATCCTCTATACAAATAGATCCACCTATCCTCTATACAAATAGATGCACCTTTCCGCGATACAAATAGATCCACCTATCCTCGACACAAATAGATCCACCTATCCTCGACACAAATAGATCCACCAGAGTCGATACAAATACATCCACCTGTCCGCGATACAAATAGATCCACCTATCCTCGATACAAATACATCCACCTATCCTCTATACAAATAGATCCACCTATCCTCGACACAAATAGATCCACCTATCCTCGACACAAATAGATCCACCTATCCTCTATACAAATAGATGCACCTTTCCGCGACACAAATAGATCCACCTATCCTCTATACAAATAGATCCACCTATCCTCGACACAAATAGATCCACCTATCCTCTATACAAATAGATGCACCTATCCTCTATACAAATAATCCACCTATCCTCTATACAAATAGATCCACCTATCCTCTATACAAATAGATGCACCTTTTCCGCGATACAAATAGATCCACCTATCCTCGACACAAATAGATCCGCCTATCCTCGATACAAATACATCCACCTATCCTCTATACAAATAGATCCACCTATCCTCTATACAAATAGATGCACCTTTCCGCGATACAAATAGATCCACCTATCCTCTATACAAATAGATGCACCTTTCCGCGATACAAATAGATCCACCTATCCTCGACACAAATAGATCCACCTATCCTCGACACAAATAGATCCACCTATCCTCGATACAAATAAGATCCACCTACTCATCT
>NW_014582564.1:6564-7552 GCF_000485595.1 Priapulus caudatus
GAGAGAGAGAGAGAGAGAGAGAGAGAGAGAGAGAGAGAGAGAGAGAGAGAGAGAGAGACCCCGATAATACCAGACAACGCGCGCGACAGCGCGGCTTTGCTTTCAGTGCGGCCGGCCGGTTTGTGAGGGTCAAGGTTACGCAGCCTCCGCGCGCATGCGCGACCGACACGCATATGGCTGGCACCGGTGAACAGGAACAGAAACGCAAATAGATCCACCTATCCTCGATACAAATACATCCACCTTTCCGCGATACCAATAGATGCACCTATCCTCTATACAAATAAATGCACCTATCCTCTATACAAATAGATGCACCTATCCTCTATACAAATAGATCCACCTATCCTCTATACAAATAGATGCACCTTTCCGCGATACAAATAGATCCACCTATCCTCGACACAAATAGATCCGCCTATCCTCGATACAAATAGATCCACCTATCCTCTATACAAATAGATCCACCTATCCTCGACACAAATAGATCCACCTATCCTCTATACAAATAGATCCACCAGAGTCGATACAAATACATCCACCTGTCCGCGATACAAATACATCCACCTATCCTCGATACAAATAGATCCACCTATCCTCTATACAAATAGATCCACCAGAGTCGATACAAATACATCCACCTTTCCGCGATACAAATAGATCCACCTATCCTCGACAAACAGAACCACCTATCCTCGACACGAACAGATCCACCTATTCTCTATACAAATAGATCCACCTGTATATATATATATACAAATAGATCCACCTATCCTCTATACAAATAGATCCACCTATCCTCTATACAAATAGATCCACCTATCCTCGACACAAATAGATCCACCTATCCTCTATACAAATAGATCCACCTATCCTCGACACAAATAGATCCGCCTATCCTCGATACAAATAGATCCACCTATCCTCTATACAAATAGATCCACCTATCCTCTATACAAATAGATCCACCTATCCTCTATACAAATAG
>NW_014582565.1:0-7551 GCF_000485595.1 Priapulus caudatus
TACAGGGTGTTCGTGCGTACAGGGTGTTCGTGTGTACAGGGGCTTCGTGCGTACAGGGTGTTCGTGCATACAGGGTGTTCGTGCGTACAGGGTGTTTGTGCATACAGGGTGTTAGTGCATAAAAGGTGTTAGTGCATACAGGGTGTTAGTGCATAAATGGTGTTAGTGCATACAGGGTGTTAGTGCATACAGGGTGTTAGTGCATTCAGGGTGGCAGTGCATATAGGATGTTAGTGCATACAGGTTGTTAGTGCATACAGGGTGTTAGTGCATACAGGGTGATAGTGCATACATGGTGTTAGTGCATACATGGTGCGTATGTAACGTGTGACGTAAATACATCAGTATGCCTTCTGTGTGCTTCTATCTATCCGTATATCTATCCGTCAACCGCATGGCGCAGGCATGACCACGAGTAATGTTATTGATGCCCAATACTGAATGCAATCCCGGACCAGCTGCTCAGCTGGTTGCTCTACACTTACACTTAAGCAGCAGCACACTTCACCATTTTCTGGTTGCCGTATCAAGGCATTTCGTGGTCGGCATTTTTGTGGCCGTTGCCGCGTCAGCAGCACACTTCACCACAAGTTGCCCCACCATGAGCAATTTTCGTGGTGAGAAATCAAACGGGTTTTGATTCTCGCAACTTCGCGCGTCACTCACTAAATTTCGTGGTGATGCGTCCATTAGCCGCCCTCCCGCCACACTTGGCGCCAATTTTTGTGGCGACCACGAAATTGCTGTACGAGCAACGAAAATGTGAAGTGTGCTGCCCGCCTTTACACTCACTAGATGTACAATATTGTCTTGAGGTTGCATTATCGTACAGAGAGTGCATTTTCGCTGTTTCCTTGCTTCAGATGTCGCTCGAAACTAAGTCACATATCGGCATATAGATGCCTTTAGCCTCACGTGTCAGCAGGCGACTAAAACGCTGCCAGTATAATCTGGATGCTTGCAGTCTATAGCTGTCGTAGAGTGCTCGATGCGTTACAGTTGAAGACGGTAACTAAATGTAGTCTGTAGAAAATTAATAGACAATACATCACTTTTAGCTGTTACATACTGGTTGTCCGAGTTTCCAAACGCTTACGCGAATCATGCAGACTAGGAGCTTTAAATGGAAGAATAAAACCTTATATACAAATAACCTATATATACATGAATGGCGCTATTGTTTTAGTTTATCCATTATTATGTAGTTTTATAGTTCTATAGTTAAAATCGATCTATTGTTTCTGCTGTCTATGTTGTTCAGCTATTTGGACTTTTTTTTGTTTGTTCAAATCTTATTGCCGCCATTTAATATACTGATCCGATCTATAAAAACAAACATCAACAACAAAATTTATCGATCGGATAGATATAAATGGTCGGCAATCAGAATTAGAAACGCACACAAAAAAAGTCAAAAGGCCAGGACAACAATAGACGGCAGCAGTAACAATTGATCGATTTAACTATAGAACTATTAAAACTACATAACAATGGATAACTAAAAAATAGGGCGGCCATTCATGTATATATAGGGTTATAAGTATGTATATAAAAGTTTATTCTTCTTAAAGTCTGTCTATAATCGCGTAAGCGGTGAAACTCGGAGTAACAGCTATAAGAGTGATGTTCATGTCTTATATTTATTACAGACTACAGAATATATATATATAATATATATATAAATATATATATATATAATATATGTATATACCAGGTGATAAATACCTCAACGTGGCCTTGCTCTCGCTTCCATTCCTTTTCCTTCTTTTTTTTTCATTCATTGCCTTCCTCCTCCTTTATCTCCCTCCACTCCTATCCTTCATTCCGTCCTTTCGTCTTCATTCCTTCCTTCTTACCTCCGCCTCTGTTTCGTCATTTCTATTCTTGTGAGTCTTAAAGGGTTTTTATTCGCTATTCAATGCACAGCGATCTGCGATCGAAGCCAGCTTAATTGTCGAGGTCATATACATGACCTAATTAACACGCTGTGTTTATTTAATTAGAAATTGAATTGGTGTCTAATGCCGGCCGCACACGTGAGCTATTTTATCTTCAAGTAAGAATGACGCATGATCAATTACTCAACGAAAAATCCGCCCCGCACAACGGTGAGTAAAATGACTCATAGCGTCATTTTTACTTGAGTAAATATAACGTCACGTGTTGCGCCGGTCATAATGAGCAAGACTGACTATTCGCAACCTATAGATTGAATAGATCAGCAAGGTTGGGGAGACAGTCAGGCTATGTGAGAGCGGCGATGTCAGGCTATGTTAGAGTGGATGTCAGGCTATGTAGAGCGATGTTCAGGCTATGTAAGCGATGTCAGGCTATGTAGAAGCAATGTCAAGGCTATTATTCAGAGCGACTGTCAGGCTATTAAGAACGATGGCAGGCTATGTAGATGCGATGTGCAGCTATGTAGAGCGATGTAAGGCTTATGTAGAGCGATGTCCAGACTAATGTAGAGCGATGTCAGGCTATTGTAAAGAGCGATGTCAGAACTATGTAATGCGATGTCAGGCTAATGTAAGGCGATGTCAGACTTATGTAGAGCGATGTCAGCTATGCAAGAGCGATGTCAGGCTATGTAGAGCGATGTCAGACTAATGTAGAGACGATGTCAGGCTATGTAGAGCGATATCAGGCTAGTAGAGCGATGTCAGGCGTATGTAAACGATGTCAGGCTATGTAGGGATGTCAGACTATGTAGAAGCGATGTCAGCTATGTAGAGCGATGTCAAGGCTATGTAGAGTGATGTCAGACTATGTAGAGCGATGTCAGACTATGTAGAGGCGATGCAGACTATGTAGAGCGATGTCAGGCTAAATGTAGAGCGATGTCCCACGGCTATGTAGAGCGATGTCCAGGCTATTAATGAGGGGCGATGTCAGGCTATGTAGAGGCGATGTCAGACTATGGTAGAGTGATGTCAGGCGGGGCTATGTAGAGCGATGTCAGGCTAGTAGACGCGCATGTCAGGCTAGGTAGAGGCGATGTCAGGCTATGTAGACGATGTCGAGGCTATGTAGAGCGATGTCAGGCTATGTAGAAGCGATGCAGGCTATGTAGAGCAATGTCAAGGTATGTAGAGCGATGTCAGGCTATGTAGAACGATGTGCAGCTAATAGAGCGAATGGTCAGGCTATTGTAGAGCGATGTCAGGCTATGTAGAGCGATGTCAGACTATGTAGAGCGATGTTCAGGCTATGTAGAGGCGATGTCCAGACCTATGTAGAGGCGATGTCAGGCTATTAGACGATGTCAGGCTATTAGGCGATGTCAGACATGGTAGAAGCGATGTCCAGGCTATGTAGAGCGATGTCAGGCCTAAGTAGAGCGATGTCAGGCAGTAAGAGCCGATTCAGGCTATGTAGAAGCGATGTCATGGAGGCTATGTGAAGAGTGATGTCAGACTATGTAGAGCGATGTCAGGCTATGATAGAGCGATGTGAGGCTATGTAGAGCGATGATCAGGCTAATGTAGAGGCGAAATGCTCAAGGGCTGAGTGTAGAGCGATGTCGAGGCTATGTAGAAGCGATGTCACGACGTATGTAAGACGATGTCCCAAGGCTATGTAGAGCGATGTCAGGCTAGGTAGAGGGGCGATGTAGGCTAAATGTAAAGCGATGTTCAGGCTATGTAAGTGATGTCAGCTATGTAGAGCGCGATGTCAGGCTATTAGAGCGATGTCAGGTCTATGTAGAGCGATGTCAGGCTAGTGTCGAGCATGTCAAGCCTAGTAGAGCGATGTCAGGCTAATGTAGAGCGATGGCAGAACTAATATAGAGCGATGTCAGGCTTATGTAGAGCGCTGTTCAGGCTATGTAGAGCGATGTCAGGCTATGAAGAAGCGATGTCAGCTATGTAGAGGTCGAATGTCAGGCTATGTTAGAAGCGATGTCAGGCTATGTAGAGCAATGGTCAGCTATGTAGAGCGATGTCGAGGCTATGTAGAGCGATGTCAAGGCATGTAGAGCGAATGTCCAAGGCTATGTAGAGGCGAGTCAGCTATGAAGAGCGATGCAAAAGGCGCTCATATAGAGCGATGTCAGGCTATGTAGAGTGCGATGTCAGGCTTGTAGTAGCGATGTCAAAGGCTATGTTAAGAGCGATGTTCAGGCTTATTGTAGAGCGATGTCACGGCTATGTAGAGCGATGTCAGGCTATGAGAGCGATGTCAGGCTTATGAAGAAGCCGATGGCAGGCTATAATAGAGGCGATGTCAAGGCTATGTAGAGCGATGTCAGGCTCATGTAGCAAGGCGATGGTCCAGGCTATGTAGAGTGAGTCAGGCTAATGTAGAGGCGACTGTCAGCTAGTAGAGCGATGTCAGGGCTTGTTAGAGTGATGTCAGCTCATGTAGAGCTATGTCAGGCTATTAGAGCCGATTCAGGCTATGTAGAGCGATGTCAAGGCTATGTAGAGCGATGTCAGGCTATGTAGAGCGATGTCAGGTATGTGGAGCGATGTCAGGGGCTATGTAGAGCGATGTCAGGCTATGTAGAGCGCGTGTCCAGGCTATGTAGAGCGATGGTCAGGCATTAATGAGAGCCGATGTCCAGGACTAGGTAGAGCGATATCAGGCTATGAGAGCGGATGTCAGCTATGGTAGAGCGATGTCAGACTATGTAGAGTGATGTCAGGCTATGTAGAGCGATGTCCATGCTATGTAGAAGGGCGTATGTCAAGGCTAATGTAGAACGATGTCAGGCTCAGGTAGAGGCGATGTCAGGATGAATCGACTACACGCAAGACTCAGAGGCACAACAGATTTTCAAGAAGCTGTTAAAACAGCACATGCGCAGCCTTTATTAATTCATCTTGTGTTACACGCGTCGGTCACAAAAGCAGCAGTATCGGTATAGAAGTAAAAATAAAAAGAAGAGCAATAATATTATGCCCCGAGGGTATCAGTATTAAAAGATGCGGGATCGGTGTTAGACGCGGGGGACATTGACAGGCATTTGTAGTTCCGATAAGAAATGTGATTCCGGGGTTTACAGTTTCGGGGGATCTCGGTCAATTATGCTCTTTATAGATACGAAGAGAGGCAACTCTGATATAGTTACAAGGCAGAAATACCCTAACACATCTGCTGCCACTGGGGCCTTCTAATTAATGGTTCGCAGGTAAAACGGCGAAAAGCTGAATTCAAGTAAGAGGTCACGTGGGGGCTACGCTCACCCACATATCAACATGACCAGAAGGAGACAGAGGTGGTGGTGGTGGTGTGGTGGGTGTGGGGAGGGGGATCGTGAGATAGTGACCCTCCCGCGTGGATCTGAAATGGCTATCTGAACCCTCAAGCACGCGATACCCATTAGACACGTAATCGCTATATACACATTATCATTATAGACGTATTAGTGCAATCTCAAAAATATAAGCAGGGTCGTGTGACTTAATCGTGTTGGACTATAGGCCCTGGTACTGACCGTGTGAAACACGAAGCGAAACGCATCGCACAACCGTCCATCGATTGGTCCTTCACGTGAACATTCAAGGCGCCCCTGGTGACTAGTGCAGAGCAGACATACATCTAGTAACGGGAGCCTCGGTTGAAACGGTTTCACGCGGCAGCAATGAACGTACGTTGTCCTAGAGATGGTTGGCAACAATTCACGTGAGTTTTGTGACGATGTGTAAGATACACAAATACGCTCCGTCGCATGTCACGTGGCAGTTCGTCTGACTCTCCGGATACTGACGACTGAATAAAAACTCCGTTTGCTGTAGCAACCCGGCCATGTTATTATAGAGCGTTATTATTATTACGCCATGCAAAATCGACAGCCGGTGGCGAACGAGAGAATTACAGCATATAACACCAGGCTGGTAATAAAAAATGACCTCCTAACTTGACGCGGAACGAATTGGGCCCCTGCGCGAAGCGAAATCACCTGGTACTGTCACAGTCTGTGTCACCCGCTGTCATGTATAGCAAGATTCGAAAAAAATTCCCGTATATTTTCTGTGAGTGAGCATATTTTCGTGTGAAGTCAGCATGGCAGGCAGAGACAATCATAGAAGGCGAAGAGATGAGAGGGTGAGTGGAGATAGAGAGATGGATGCAGCGGAATAGCGGAGTGAGGAGAGAAGAGAGGAGAGAGAGAGGGGAGAGAGAGAGACAGAGAGAGAGAGAAACGAGAGAGGGGAAAAGAGAGAGCGAGAAGAACACAACCAGAGAGTGGAGAAACCCGAGAGAGAGGGGAAGAGAGAGCGAGAGAGCGAGAAGGGAGAAAGAGAAGGGGAGAGAGCACGCTAAAGAGAGCGAGAAAGAGAGAGAGGGAGAGAGAGCACGCTAAAAATAGCGAGAAAGAGAGAGGGAGAGAGAGAGAGAGAGAGAGAGAGGGAAGAGAGAGCGAGAGAGAGAGAGAGAGAGAGGGAGAGAGTGTGCAGTGTTATAATGACGCTCGGTGGTGCAGCGATTCGCTCGATGTGACCGTGTAATAGTGTAATAGTAATGAGAGCACGAGCTGTGAATAGCTAGCTACAAAACCCGCCCGACCCTCACTAATGAATTACGCTCCGTAATAGCACGATATCACGTGATAGTAATAGATGAGAGAGCAATACCTTACTCTCCTTTCTCTCTCTCCCCCTCTCTCTATTACGATATATATATATATATATGTATATATATATATATATATTCAGTCCGTGTGTATAGATATTTTTTTCGGTAAGGTTTCAAGGATTTTAATTCCGTTCGCGATACATCCAATTTTATGCCAAAAATTGAATTGTTGCCCTGTTTGATTCACGACTCTATATGCGAGCTAACGCGGTACGCCATCAGTGTATTAGTGGGAGGGCTAGTAATTAAAGCTCTATGATCGCGTTATTGCGTGTAGCATCGCCGCACAAGTTCCTAGCGTGGCCCCTGATGCAAATATATGCCGATGATTACCTCCTAACTCACCTATAGCTCATTCGCTTGACGTCATTTGTCCTCTAATTCGTCCTCGTTCATACATCAGTCGATTCAATAATTAAACATTTAACGTTAAAAACTAACGTGTGTGCGTGCCATTCCCCGCCGTGTGCTCGCGTACGTATGTGACTAAGCTAGCGGCAGTGCACTTTACGTTTCTCTACGCTTCCGGCCGTGGCAGGATGTTTCGCAGTAGCTAACATGTAATTAATGAATTGCACGACAACAACGTATTTGCATAGTTAACGACCCCGATAATAGTTAATAGTTGCATAGTGTTAGATGGCTGGAGCCGCAAGCATCCAGGCAGCGGAAACCAGATAGATATCCACGATCTCGAGCTTTTACAAGGAGCTGCCGGGCGGATGCGATGCCTGCATGGTTGAAGCATTAGACATACTAGCCAGTCGCCTAGGGCCACACAATATTACACACGTACACACGCACGCACGCACGCGCGCGCGCACATACGCACGAACGCACGCACGCACGCACGCACGCACGCACGCACGCACGTACACACACACACACACACACACACACAACACACACACACACACACACACACACACACACACACACACACACACACACACACACACACACACACAC
>NW_014582566.1:0-7550 GCF_000485595.1 Priapulus caudatus
CCCACACACTACCCCTCCTACCCCACCACTTACCCCTCCTACCCACCACTACCCCTCCTACCCCACCACTACCCTCCTACCCCACCACTACCCCTCCTACCCTACCATACCTACTCTTCTACCCTACCCATAATGCTACACTTTCCACTACCATTCCCCTTATACCTGACTCTCACCTCTATCTCCCTCATCGCAAGTGCCCCCCTAATTGCTATGACACATCGGAAATGCTAATCTATACTGCCTTGCGCTTTTTTGCCACATTTCGCTCTGCCGCAGTTCTCGCGCTCTCTTCGCCAAGTTCTGCAATCGACCCAGAGGTACTTTCACGCCAAGCTTCAATGGTGTTAGAGCTTAGTATGAATCAGTACTATAATAGAGTATATATATATATATATATATTATATATATAATTATATAATGCTAAATATTAAAATGATAAGGCACACGCACGTACGAGTTGAAGAGCATATAGAAATTATTAGCCGGTTGTCATATATGTTAACTGTGCGTTTCTCGTTAGTCCTAATGGATTGTCTCTTGTCGAGCGACGGCAGCCGCAGCCAGACAGCACAGTGGGGAAGAAAAAACACTCGGGCGGCCACTACGGAATCGTGCACTCGTGGTTTATTTTTGGCAGCACATTACTAGCGGAGCGACAGTGAAGAGCAGCGTTCCCTCGCGCAATTGTTTTGCTTAGATATACTGTGCCGACGAATGATGAGTGTTCTTGATGTGGTGTGTGTGTGCTGTGTGTGCGTGCTGTGCTGTGCGGTGCCTTGTGGTGCGTGGTGGTCTTTCTGTGCAGTGTGTGCGTCGCGGCGCCGAGCGCGCGCGGGTCCCTGTGGTGTGATAAATCAGCACAATGAGGGATCTACAGCGGTGCTAGCCGGCGCTGGTACACGCACTATGCCACGATCACATCTAGCTGTGTCTGTTGTTCTGACTTGAATTAATTTAATAGGTCACGGTTCACACGGCGCCCCCGTCACATGATACCAACAGCACAGCACATCACCTGGCACAAACAAGAAACACAACGAGAGCCGCCCCCCGCACAAACACATCCAAACATTTTACACACCGCTCTCGGCCAGGCTGGCGTGCAAATAGGCGGCGCCGCGGTTACAGAGACACATGCCTAAGGTGCACGGAACACACACCGCAGCCCTGGCGTCGACAAACAACCATAACACGACACGCGCCGCCGTCGGTTTACAATACAACATACACACACACCGGCCCTCGACACAAGATCCAACAACCACACACACCCGCCTCGACACAAAGACAAATACACCACACGCCCCACGTTGCAAACAACATACAGCAGCCACGCCCTCGAGCAACAACATACACCACACCGCCCTCGTCACAAACAACGCCATACACCCACTACCGCCCTCGTCTCACAAACAACAAACACACACCGCACCCGTCACAACCAACAAACACACACCGCCCTCGTTACAAACAACATACACACACACGCGCCCTCGACACAAACAACATACCACCCCGACACCGCCCTGTCGTACAACAATCATACACACACAACCGCCCCTCGACACAAGGACAACACACACCCACACCGCCATTCGACCAAACAACATTAACGACACAACCGCCCTCGACCACAAACAACACACACCCACCGCCCTCGAAAAACAACAACCTACTCACACTCACCGCTCCTCGGCTTACAAACAACGAACACACACCCACCCCGTACACCAACAAACACACACCGGTCCCTCTCGTTACAAACAACATAAACACACACCGCCCTTCGTCACAAGCAACGCAACACTACACACCGCCGATCCTGACCTGACGGCACTGAGGTCCCATTACAACTGCTGGAGTAGACAGATACGCTTGGCCGCAGACGACATGAAGCGGATGGCTATGACGATGACGACAGCCGGCGATTCCCATCGCTCGGCAGGTACTATAGTACCTTTATATATATACATAACCTTTACATGAAACCTGCTCCATGAGGGTTAATTCTAGCGAACACATCGACTCCGCCACAGAGAGCATGGAAAGGGAGTAGGTGGCAGCGAGTTCTGCGCAGCGGCGCGGGAGGGATGTCGTGTGGGGAGGGGAGTGGAGCGAGCGGAGGGTGTGGTGGGGAGGTGAGCGTGGAGGCGAGCTGGGAAACTGCGGATGGTGCGGGAGGTACAGATGCGGGCAGTCGGACGTGCGAGCGGACTCGAGTGCGCTGTGGGCTGTGCGGTACCAGGAAGGGGCTGTCCGCGGCGGGGCGGCGTCCGTCAGGTGTCTGGTAGGGGAGCGACAGTACGGCCCGATGATTGGGCGGGTCGTTGGTTGGCGGGCGTGTGTGAGCTGGGCGTAGAGCTGGGGCGTAGGTGACGGGGGGAGTCAGGCGCGGCTGGGGTGGGGCGCGGGGCGGTAACAGAGAGGCACTGCGACGCGACACCCGTGTGCGACAAGTTGACGCGAGTCACTTGGGCGTGCCTGCGTGCGAGGCTCGTCGCGTGCGTTGCGTGCGTTGCGTGCGTGGCCGCGTCCCGTCGCCGACGCCGCGCGGCTTGATCGTTGGCGCCAAGCTTCTAGTCTCGGCTACAATGAGGAGAATGCCGTCTCTTCAGCTTGCATCACGTCATGTCATTATTCATCGTTCCTGGCTCACGTAACAGCTTATACAAGCGTGGTACAGGTGTGTCTAGCGTGCGTACAGGTGGATGTCTAGGTGCGCACGGCGGTGTATCCGAGGTTACGCGGGTTATAGAATTAACCAAGAGCCACGACCCCGCGGACCCGGTGTGTTTATCGTACCCGCGAGTCGGTGCTTGGTGTTGACATCCTGATTATTATATATATATATTATATATATACGTATATATAATAATTATATATCACTCATTCTGTAAATTAACACGAATCCACACCGCGGTCTGATAAATTGTCGACGGATAGACATTTACTTACCGAGAAATAATTTGTTATCGCTCTCTCTCTCTCTCTCCCGTCTCTCTCTCTCTTCTCTCTCTCTCTCATCCTCTCTCGCTCTCTCGTCTCTCTCTCTCTCTCTCTCTCTCTCTCTCTCTCTCTAGTGTCTTGCTGCGGGCTCTTCTCTCTTGCTCTCTTCGTCCGGCTTCTCTCATCTCTCTCTCTCTCTCTTCTCTTCTCTCGCTCTCTGTTGTCTCTCATATCTCTTCCCTCTCTCTCTCTCTCTCTCTTCTCTCTCTCTCTCTCTCTTTCTCTGCCGCGCTCTCTCTCTCTCTTTTCTATCTTTCTCGCTGTCTCTGTACTCTCTCGTATCTCTTGTGCCTCTCTCTCTCTCTCTCTCTTCTCTCTCTCGCTCTCTCTTCTCTCTATATTTCTCTCTCTCTCTCGATTCTCTCGCTTCGCGCCCCCCTCTCTCTCTCTCTGCGCCTACCTCGTCTTATAATAAAGTAGTAAACAGAATGATCCGAGTGAGTGAATTTCATTGCCCTTCTTCGCGCAGGCGGCGCAGCAGACACGTCTAAACAAACAAACTAGGATCGGCGAGACGTCGAGTGTTTCTCCACAGATGTCGCGGCTGGTTGACGATCCAACAACTTCTCGCGTCGTACGGGTAAAGAAAGCTAATAGGCGTTAGCTTAGAAAATGCCCAGCGTCACCGACTCGATATATATATATCCATATTATTACAGTGGCGTAGCCAGTATGTAGCCACTGTTAAGCCCGGGCTCTACACGTTTTTGGCCAAGCTTATCTTCTTTTTTTTAAACACCCATAATTTCAATCCATAAGCTTGTGGACGAAGTTTAAGAGTCTAGACGAGGAAAAATCTATTGAAATGTAACTAGCAAAGAAAATATGCTATAATTAGGTAAGCTATTCTTCTGTCATCTAGGCTGTCACTTGCTATTCGCCGTGCCGTTTCACTTCAAGCACTCTACCCCCGAAAGCTATCGTTCTTCGTTCGGATCCGATCTTGTTCAGTTTTTTTAACATTTTAACTCGTCATAACACTATTTCTTAACGTTGCGTTTGTTTTTTTGGGGTTTGAACAGTGATAGTTGAATGAGGCGTTCAAGCTCTGTCGTCAAGTTTAGCAAAAGGCCAGCGGCAGCGAGACTCAGGAATGAACTTCGGGAAGGCCTCTGGGCCGCGAGCGTTTCCGGCCATCTGGGGGGTTTGATGTAAAACGCAAAAATTGTCCTCGCGAGAGTTCGTCCGCTCGCCGCCAACCCATGGTTCGGCGCTCCGCCTCAGATAGTCGTGCCTTACAACTTTGAAATCCTGGCCTACGCCCGATCTGATATATCAGATAGATAGATTATATATAGATAGATAGATAGATAGATAGATGTAGATAGACATAGATACATACGCGTAACGTCGCGGCGCGGGTGAGACTCGGCTTACAACGTTTTCGTCTGCGTCGTTAGAGCGAAGAAGCGGCCATGGGCTCTTCGCGAGTCCGCATCTTCAGGCGGTGGTACGTTTCACCGCGAAGGAAAGCGCGTTCACGCGGAAGAAGCGCGTGTCACGCGCGGAAAAGAAGCGGTTCACCGCGGTTGGAAGAGAAGCGCGTTCACACGCGAAGAAGCGGGTTCACCCACGCGGAAGAGAAAGCGGTTCACGCGAAACGAAGCGGTTCAGCCGCTCGGAAGAAGAAGCGGTTCACGCGGCTAAAGAAGCGGTTACACGCGGAAGAAGCCGGTTTTCACCGCGGATAGAAGCGGGTTCAGCCGCGGAACTAGAAGCGCGCTTCCACCGCGTGAAGACAGCGCGATTCACCGCGAGAAAGCGCGGGTTCACCGCGGAAGATACCGCGGATTTCCAGCCGCGGTAGGAAAGAAGGCCCGGGTTCACCGCGGTCAAGAAAGCGGCTGCACGCGGAAGAAGCTGTTCCGCGGTGGAAAAAGCGGTTCACCGCGTACACGTAAGAAAACATTGGACGAACGAAGTCGAAGACATATACTGTTCTCGCTCCACCTTGCTCTCTGTCCCTCACACACACACACACACACACAACACACACACACACACACACACACAGCACACACACACAACGACACAGACGACACCACACACACAACACGACAGCACATTCCTGCGTGCTCTCTCTCCTCTCAGTCTCTCTGCTCTCTCTCTCTCTCGTCGCGGCGCTGCGTGCAGGGACCTTATCTCTAACACATGCCCGACACTGCTTTCCCGTCGTTCGGCCTCCTTCAGTTGCTCACTCTTGTTTGTCTGCATTATCTTTCTCATGCTCTTACTGCACGCACGCTGCACGCGGGCCTGAAGTCTAGTCACCGCACATCAGCATTAATTTACCATTCCTGCTGACACGGATACACGTTGCCGCTGCGCCAAGCTAAACAGTCTGAAAGGCAAACGCGTCACGGCGGGCTCAGGTTGACAGGTGGACGAAGCCCATGTGAAGTCACAAGTGTTCTCGCAGTCGCAGCGACACAAGCCGTACACTCATTATCGGAGGGCTTGCAGAGCGCTGGCCCTCAGGCTGTATCTCTCTGTATATATCGATCTGACGCGTGCGCCGTCTCCGCATGTATGCGCGCAAGTCCCCGCTGCGTTACGCTTGATGCGCGCCGTGCGTACGTGAGCGGCCCACCTGTGTGTGTTGTGTGCTGTGTGTGTGTGTGTTGTGTGTGTGTGTTGTGTGTGTGATCTATTGAATCGTGTGTGCGTCGAGTGTGTGTGTGGTGTTGTGTGTGTGCCTGCGGAGTGCGTTGTGTGTGTGTGTGTGTGTGTGTGTATCGGCGCGGCGAGTGTGTGTGACGTGTGTGTGTGCTGTGTTGTGTGGTGTGTGTGGGTGTCATGCGTGCGTGTGTGCGTGTATGTGTTGTCGACGCCGTGCGCGCGTTGCATTGTACGTGTACGTGTTTATGCTTGCGTGTATGCTTTTTGCGGTTGCATGCCGTGTGCGTGCGTGTGCGTAGCGGTGCCGTCTATCGGCTGTGTGCGTTGTTGTGTGCGTGCGGTCCGGTGCATGCGGACCCCCCGGCCCGGGGTGGGGGCGTCCGGGGGTGGTCCGGGCGCGTGGGCTCGTGCGTTTACGTGTGCGTGGTGTGCGTGTGCTGGTGTTGCGTGGAGTATGTGTGCCGTTGTGGGCTTCAGACTGCCTCGAGACGCCGAGGATCTCGTAATACATACATCGGATGCAATTGTGGCCAATTGAATTGTAATTCGGTTAATTCCTCAGCGAATTCAGGGGCAATCATTCGCAATTCGTCATTCCTGTTCAACTTGGCGTGGTTAGGTATACATCCAGTACTCGTTCCCGCTAGTTAGCGAGAGAGAGGGCTGGCAGCTGGGGGCCTGCGAGCGCGAAGAGACGCAGAGAGAAATGCCGCGCGGAAAGAGGTGTGAAACACAGCAGAAGAGAGACCGATAGAAAGAAATAGAAACGCCGATAGATAGAAAGAGAGAGGTAGATTTAGATAAGCAGAGAAGAGACGCGAGAAAAAGAGTGGGAAGGAGAGAGGGCCGATAGAGAGAGAAAGAGAGAGAGATAAAAAGAAAAAGAAAGAAAGAAAGATAGATAAGATATAATAGATAGATAGATAGCTTACGATAGACTAAATAGGATAGTACTAGATAGATAGGTAGTCATAAGATAGATAGATAGATAAGCATAGATATGATATGATAGCATAGATTAGATAGATAGATAGATAGATATATAGATAGTAGATAGATAGATAATAGATAGATAGATAGATAGATAGATAGATTAGATAGATAGATAGAGTATTAGATAGATAGATAGCATAGATAGATAGATAGATAGAGAGATAGATAGATAGTAGCTAGATAGATAGATAGAATAGAATAGATGAGATAGATAGATAGCATAGATAGATAGCATAGTAGATAGATAGATAGATAGCATAGATAGATAGCAATAGATAGATAGGATAGATAGATAGATAGAAGATAGATAAGATAGATAGATAGAGAAAGTGCAGACGGAGAGATAGAGAGACGATAGAGCCGCGAGAGAGAGTAGAGGAGACGAGAGTAGTGCGCCGCAGTGAGATGAGAGGACTAGAGAGATGAGAGACGGGCGAGAGAGAGAGAGAGAGAGAGAGAGAGAGTGAGTGAGTGAGTGAGAGAGATAGATAGAGAGAGATAGAAAAACATATACAAAAAGAGAGAGGAAGCCAGGGAAGTCGGGGAGGCGAGTTCAATACCGAGATCGCAGATGCCGCGAATTGACAGCAGACGATTTTTCGATGCCCTTCTCTCTTTTTATCTTTCTCTCTCGCTCTCCCTTTCGCTCCACCCGCTCTTTCTCCTCTTGCGTTTCGCTTGAATTCGCCACGGCTACTTCCACACTACATGAAGCTATGTAAGAACAGCTGCTTGCTTCTGATGCGCCGTGCAGCGAACGCACTACCACGTAATCATGCGTGTGTAACTGGCTCACGCAAAAAACCCTCGTCATATATATATATACTGTCTTGAGAAAAAACCCTCATCGTATATATATATATATATATATATATATATAGAGAGAGAGAGAGAGAGAGAGAGAAGAGAGAGAGAGAGAGAGAGAGAGA
>NW_014582567.1:4505-5262 GCF_000485595.1 Priapulus caudatus
TAGTTATATATATATATATATATATATAGTTATATATATATTTAACTGTCGCCGTGCACAGCACACGAGCCACGACCCATGCGTATATATTTTATTGAAACGATTCAAGTGCCTGTGTACTCTCCTATCTCCCAACGATTCCACGCGAACAGCCTGCCCTTCATATACTGCTCTACAACACGCACACGCACGCACGTACGCCACAGCGCGCACGCCCAGCCAAACAGCGCGCACGCACGCCACAGCGCGCACGCCCAGCCAAACAGCGCGCACGCACGCCACAGCGCGCACGCACAGCCACAGCGCGCACGCACGCCACAGCGCGCACGCACGCCACAGCGCGCAAATTCGCAAAAGATAGACGCAAAGCGAGTTTCGAGTCGGATCCATTTTCCCTGTTTTTGCGGATTTTCACAATGACGACGGTTTAGCTGGCGTATAGACGCATCGCCTTGCAAGTTACCGCATCACCGCACGTTACAATGCGCTTATGCGCGATGTCACTAACTCGTTAGTAGCAAATCGCAGTAGGAAAAAAAACCCGCACGAATACTAAACTAAAACTACAATTTCAATGGTATGCGCCCTTCGAAAAACAAACAGTTGTAACGAGTGGTCTTCTTAGATTGACCCCCCCCCCAACAAGAAAACCTCGTGGCTGCAAGAATCAGAACCATACAACATCACCACTGAAGCGTGAATTGAACATGAATTTCTATTTATTTTCTCTCTCTCTCTCTCTCGCTCTCTTTCTCTC
>NW_014582567.1:6390-7550 GCF_000485595.1 Priapulus caudatus
CACACACACACGCACGCGCACGCACACCCACCACACACACACGCACACGCGCACGCACACCCACACGCACACACACACACACCCACACACCCATAGCTGATTGGTGCTACGCAGTGAGGCAGCCAGCATTAAAATATCAGTCCTCGTTATCAAAAAGAGCCGACAACACTAGTTACCATATACAACCCCCACCCCCCACCCCCACCCCACCCCCAACCCCGTGTTCCTATCATGTTTTATATATGAGATTGCATTCACACGCGCACACACGCGTGATGCCATACAAAATCATAATAACCTTAGCAGTACGGACACGACATGCGGATTTAATAACGTTACCAAAATTGAGGCGCAAATATTATAATAGACGCAGCAGACTCACCACAAATTCTTCGTACGTCGACGGTTTCCATGACAACAGGCGGCTGATTATTCGGGCGGGAAAGAGTCTAGCGATGTCAGGCATCACCGGTACGATGGCGCGCTCTAGAAACAAGAGGCAGAGTTTTTAGTTAACATCTGCTCACGTCGCAATCGTGTGCAATTCGAATGCGCAATGCGCTAAACAATGCGCTAAAATACATTCGATTCAACGCCAACGAAATATATACCCTAACTAATAATACCCTAACGAAAATAATACCCTAACAAATCGCGTTGAGCAATTATCCTTATTATTATTATTATTATTATTATTATTATTATTATTTATAGCCTTATTATTATTATTATTATTATTATTATTATTTATAGCCTTATTATTTTGTAATCCACCTGTGCACCTCTCTCACGCGCAGTGGGAGAAGGAGATGACGAGAAAAACCCAGAAAGAAAAAAAAACAGCCGCGAAGATGATGACACACTACTCTCCTACGGCGCTCACCGAATCCCGCCATCTGTCGCTGCAGTGCTAGTCTGGCTTCGACTCGTTTGCGCAGCGCCCTGATCGTCTGCGCGATGTGGCTGGAGCTGACCGCCGCGCTCGGCTTGCCCGACGACGAAGACGCGGCGCCAGTCTCGAGAAACTGCAGGCCGGCGAGTCGCTGCGCCCACGCGTAGGGGCGGCCGATGTCCTCCACGTACGACGCAAACTCCTTCATGCTGTGAGAGAGAGAGAGAGAGAGAGAGGTGAGAGAGAGAGAGAGAGAGAGGGAGAGAGA
>NW_014582568.1:0-2079 GCF_000485595.1 Priapulus caudatus
GAGAGAGGGAGAGTGATAGAGAGAGAGAGAGAGCGAGAGAGAGTGGGCGCGAGAGAGGGGGAGGGGACAGAGTGATAGAGAGAGGGGGAGGAAGCGACGGAAGGGAGAGAGAGGGGAATGGAGAGAGTGATAGAGAGAGAATGAAAGAGAGAGGGGGCGCGAGAGAGGGGGAGGGAGAGAGAGTGATAGAGAGAGAGAGAGTGGGTGCGAGAGGAGGGGGAGGGACAGAGTGATATGAAAGAATCAGAGAGAAGAGAGGAGCGATATANTCTCTCTCTCTCTCTCTCTCTCTCTCTCTGCTTCAGCTTAACACGAGGTGTATATATGGAGGGCAACCCGAATGACTAGAAAGCAGTTTTTAATAGATACAGATGGCGTGGCTGCAATCGTCGATTCTGCAAAGTAACGCTAAAAGGGCTCGGCAGTTTAATTTCCCTCGAGTTGCTCGTTCTGCCTCTCAACTCCCACCTCGCCCTATCTATCTCTATCTATCTCTATCTATACCTCACACTCACAAGCATGGACGCACACACGCACACACGCACGCACGCATGGACGCACGTACGCACGCACGCACGTACGCACGCACGCATGGACGCACGTACGCACGCACGCATGGACGCACGTACGCACGCACGCACGCACTTGCGCTCTCTCCTCATTCTTTCTGTGTATCTGTCTGTCTGTCTCTCGGTTTCTCGCTCTATCGCTCGCGCTCTCTCTCTCTCTCTCTCTCTCTCTCTCTATCATCTCTCCTCTGCTCTTCTCTCGTCTCCCCTCCCCCTCTATCTCTCTCCTATCATCTCTCTCCCCTCATTCTCCCTTCCCCTCTATCTCTCTCCCCTCCCCCTCTATCTCTCTCCCCTCCCCCCTCTATCTCTCTCCACCTCCCCCTACTCTCTCACCTCCCCTTCTCCCGCTGTTCCCCCTCTTATCGCTTCCTAGATTATCATCCCCGATACATACATTCAGAGCGCTGAGTTTAAATCGCTTGTCACCGCTTAAACTCTGACTCCAGCACTTAGTCGAATGCCAAATGAAATACCTCATTCATCTACTTATATACGCACGAACCACACGTGGGGTTGAAGAAGAGAACGGCGAGAGAGGGAGCAGAAGGGGACGGAGAGAAGAAAGAGAGAAGAAGAAGGAGATTAGAGAGAGAGAGAGAGAGAAGCGAGGGGAGGGGGAGTGAAGGAGATCCAGTGAAGGACACGGCGGATAGAGAGACACAGTGAATAGCGAAGGAGAGCGAGGAAGAGAGAAGCGCGATGAGGAGATGAGATGAGGGGGAGGGCGACGAGAGAAAGAGGAGAGAAGAGGAGCGAACGAGGCGCGGCGAGAGGGACGAAGGAGGAGGGAGGGGAGAGAAGAATGGGAAGGGAGGGAGAGTAGATAGACGACGAGAGAAGATGAGAAGACGAGAGAGGAGTGGGCGCGTGAGAGAGGGGGGGACCAGACAAATGATAGGAGAGAGGGGAGGAAGCGACCCGAGGGACGACAGAGAGGCGAATGGAGAGAGGATAGAGAAGGAGAGAATGAAGAGAGAGGAGGGCCCAGAGAGAAGGAGAGGGCAGAGAGGACGTGATAGAGAGAGAGGAGACGAGAGGGTTGAGAGAGAGGCGGGGACGCGCACAGGAGTGCATATAAAGAATCAATGAGAGTAGAGAGAGCGAATACTAGTAGATATGTATGTTATATTATATATAATAATAATGATATGTAATTATATATACATATATATATATATAATAGAAAGCGAGAGAAGAAACGATTGTTTCATAAGCGGATGAACGCTATACTCATCTCCTCTCTTTCTCTAAAACAAATATGCTTGAAGATTCTCTTCTTCTTCCTCTTCAGTGCGCGCTTCCTTCTCTCTTTCTCTCACTAGCCCTCCCCCTCCTCCTGTCTCTTTCTTCTTGGAGAGATAGAGAGAGAAGGCGGCGGCGGCCACACACGCCATCGCTCGGGCTTATAACTATAAGCTATAAGACCAGACTCTCTCTCTCTCTCTCTCTCTCTCTCTCTCTATCTTTCTGCACATAATGCCTGCGTGCCAATTTAATTCTCTATCGG
>NW_014582568.1:3307-3613 GCF_000485595.1 Priapulus caudatus
ACCTGTGCGTCACGCGCAGGTGATAGCTAGAACACTGTTCTAGCTATCACCTGTGCGTGTGTTCTAGCTATCACCTGCGCGTGTGTTCTAGCTATCACCTGTGCGTGTGTTCTAGCTATCACCTGCGCGTGTGTTCTAGCTATCACCTGCGCGTGTGTTCTAGCTATCACCTGTGCGTGTGTTCTAGCTATCACCTGTGCGTGTGTTCTAGCCATCACCTGCGCGTGTGTTCTAGCTATCACCTGCGCGTGTGTTCTAGCTATCACCTGTGCGTGTGTTCTAGCTATCACCTGCACGTCGGCTATC
>NW_014582568.1:5200-6391 GCF_000485595.1 Priapulus caudatus
CTCTCTCTCTCTCTCTCTCTCTCTCTCTCTCTCTCTCTCTTCTTATAGTACTCTCTCTCTCTCTCTCTCTCTCTCTCTCTCTCCTCTCTCTCTCTCTCTCTCTCTCTCTCTCTCTCTCTCCTCTTTGTAATGTACTATACCTCTGTAAGCCTATAGCACACGATTAATTAGGCAATAAACTTTATAATTTTATATCTAATTCGTTTGATATCTTGTCGTTTGATATGTGTGTACGCGCGTGTGTGCGTGTGTGTGTGTATGCGTGCGTGCGTGTGTGTGTGTGTGTGTACGCGCGTGCGTGCGTGTGTGTGTGTATGCATGCGTGTGTGTGCGCGCGTGTGCGTATATGACTGACTATACGGTCGATATAGACTCGTCACATGCTCTCTGCATGATAGCATGGCGGCATCGCCAGCAATATGATGCAATACGCTACGAGGCCTTTGATGACATATAAACACCGCGTTCCATAATGGGCAGATAAATCCTGGTAATAAAGAGCCGACGCACATTGATTTTAATAAAACCAGACATTTTACGGCGCGCGCAAATTATATTGAAAAGCTTAGCGTGTGGTCTACATAAGAGGCTTGTCCCTCTGTGTGTGAGTCTCTCTCCTCACTGCCCCCCGTGACCTTCTGTCTTCATCCCCATGGCTCTCTCTCTCTCTCTCTNGGAGGAGGAGGGAGCAGATAGGCATGTGGCAGCAGATAGGCACGAGGCAGCTGTCGGTGGCGGACATTAAAGGTGAGGCGAGCGCATCCTTCGCAGGCAATCAACCTTCAAGCAGGCTTCAACAAATACTTCTATTTACTCAATTAGTCCCGCCGCTGCAATTGAATATTCCTCTTTCGAGGTTTGGTCGAAAAGCAGAATGCATACTATAGCGCCGCTCTGCTTGTAGCGCACGCGGCTGCAGCACGCGGGTGCCGACGGAGGGACGGACGGAGGGACGGATGGACAGAGCGGCGGGCTGACATCACAAAACGAACACAGCAGACAGCCATAGCAGACAGCCATAGCAGACGAACACAGCAGACAGCCATAGCAGACAAACATAGCAGACAGCCATAGCAGACAAACACAGCAGACAGCCACAGCAGACAGCCATAGCAGACAAACACAGCAGACAGCCATAGCAGACAGCCATAGCAGACAAACACAGCAGACAGCCACAGCAGACAGCCATAG
>NW_014582568.1:7257-7547 GCF_000485595.1 Priapulus caudatus
GGGGAGGAGAGGAGGAGAGGGGAGGAGGGGGAGAAGAGGGAAGGAGAAGGGAAGAAGGGGAAAGGAGGAGAGGAGAGGAAGGAGGGAGGGAGGGAGAAGCTGTGGGTCAAGTGACACGGGCGCAGCATGAGCTGAAGCGCATGTAGCTTACATTGTCTGACATTGTCTGACCTGACTCAGCATAGTGGCACTATTAGCCTAGAGGAGGAAAAAGATGAAAGAGTATTAAGAAAAGGAAGGGGAGGAGCAAGAGAAGGAGAAGGAAAATGAGGGGGAGGAGAAGAAGGAAA
>NW_014582569.1:0-291 GCF_000485595.1 Priapulus caudatus
TATAATACATATACGGGCGGGTGAAGTAGTTTACAGCAGCGTCCATGGATACAGAGCCTATGTGGTAATAAATCATAGCCAGTAGCTCACACGTCGTCACGTAGTAAGTGCAACACGCAACATGGTTCCTTTCTCTGATATATGCCGTTCTCTCTCTATATATATATTATATATATTATATATATATAGGGAGAGAGACAAAGAGAGAGGGGAGACAGACAGAGGGAAAGAGAGAGGGGAGACAGACAGAGAGGGAAAGAGAGAGAGAGAGAGACGGACAGACACAGAGGG
>NW_014582569.1:1876-3676 GCF_000485595.1 Priapulus caudatus
GAGAGAGAGAGAGAGAGAGAGAGAGAGAGCGAGAGAGAAAGAGAGGTAGAAATTCTCAGTTCGTCGTCATTATCGTTTGCAGTTTCGCGTCTTTCGTATCATGCGTATATGTGTTGTCTTTCGTGTATCGTCTGTCTGTCTGTCTGTCTGTCTGTAAACATCCGTGTTGTCTGTCTGTGAACATCCGTGTTGTCTATATGTGAACATCCGTGTTGTCTATATGTGAACATCCGTGTTGTCTGTCTGTGAACATCCGTGTTGTCTGTCTCTGAACATCCGTGCTGTCTGTCTGTGAACATCCGTGCTGTCTATATGTAAACATCCGTGTTGTCTGTCTGTGAACATCCGTGTTGTCTGTCTGTGAACATCCGTATTGTCTATATGTGAACATCCGTGTTGTCTGTCTGTGAACATCCGTGTTGTCTATATGTGAACATCCGTGTTGTCTGTCTGGGAACATCCGCGTTGTCTGTCTGTGAACATCCGTGCTGTATATATGTGAACATCCGTGTTGTCTATATGTGAACATCCGTGTTGTCTGTCTGTGAACATCCGTGTTGTCTGTCTGTGAACATCCGTGTTGTCTATATGTGAACATCCGCGTTGTCTATATGTGAACATCCGTGTTGTCTATATGTGAACATCCGTGTTGTCTGTCTGTGAACATCCGTGCTGTCTATATTTAAACATCCGCGTTGTCTGTCCATGAACATCCGTGCTGTCTATGTGTGAAAATCTGCGTTGTCTGTCTGTGAACATCCATGCTGTCTGTCTGTGAACATCCGTGTTGTCTATATGTGAACATCCGTGGTGTCTGTCTGTGAACATCCGCGTTGTCTGTCTGTGAACATCCGTGCTGTATATATGTGAACATCCGTGTTGTCAATATGTGAACATCCGTGTTGTCTGTCTGTGAACATCCGTGTTGTCTGTCTGTGAACATCCGTGTTGTCTATATGTGAACATCCGTGCTGTATATATGTGAACATCCGTGTTGTCTATATGTAAACATCCGTGTTGTCTGTCTGTGAACATCCGTGTTGTCTGTCTGTGAACATCCGTGTTGTCTGTCTGTGAACATCCGTAATGTCTGTCTGTGAACATCCGTGCTGTCTATATGTAAACATCCGTGTTGTCTGTCTGTGAACATCCATGTTGTCTGTCTGTGAACATCCGTGTTGTCTATATGTGAACATCCGCGTTGTCTGTCTGTGAACATCCATGCTGTCTATATGTGAACATCCGCGTTGTCTGTCTGTGAACATCCGTGCTGTCTATATGTGAACATCCGTGTTGTCTGTCTGTGAACATCTGCGTTGTCTGTCTGTGAACATCCGTGTTGTCTGTCTGTAAACATCCGTGTTGTCTGTCTGTCAGTGAACATCTAGGTTTTTAGTCTATGAAAATATGTTGTCTGTCGCTAAACATACGTGCTGTGTGTATGTGTGTCTGTGAACGTTCGTGTTATCTTCCCATGGAAACCCGTGCTGTGTGTGTCTGTGAACGTGCGTGTTATCTTCCCATGCAAACCCGTGCTGTGTGTCTGTGAACGTGCGTGTTATCTTCCCATGCAAACCCGTGCTGTCTGTGTCTGTGAACGTTCGTGTTATCTTCCCATGCATGCAAACCCGTGGGTACTATCTTCCCATGCAAACCCGTGCTGTGTGTGTCTGTGAACGTGCGTGTTATCTTCCCATGCAAACCCGTGCTGTGTGTGTGTCTGTCTGTGAACGTGCGTGTTATCTTCCCATGCAAACCCGTGCTGTGTGTGTGTCTGTCTGTGAACGTGCGTACTATCTT
>NW_014582569.1:4565-5318 GCF_000485595.1 Priapulus caudatus
TGCGTACTATCTTCCCACGCAAACCCGTGCTGTGTGTGTGTCTGTCTGTGAACGTGCGTGTTATCTTCCCATGCAAACCCGTGTGTGTCTGTCTGTGAACGTGCGTGTTATCTTCCCATGCAAACCCGTGCTGTGTGTGTGTCTGTCTGTGAACGTGCGTACTATCTTCCCATGCAAACCCGTGCTGTGTGTGTGTCTGTCTGTGAACGTGCGTGTTATCTTCCCATGCAAACCCCTGCTGTGTGTCTGCGAGAATCCTTCCTTCTACCTATCCAGTAACGGAATCCCTTCCGTGCCACCTCATATTCTTAGAGTTGCCCATCTACTACTGTCCCCACTACACCGCTAAGGGCAAGGTGCGCCCTCTATTTATTCATGAAATCAACTATCTAGTGTGAAGCTCCAACCGAGGTTAAGTCGGAAGTGCACTAGGCCTTAATAGCTTCATTTTATATAATCAGGAGAAAATCGTAGGTTTATTTGCTGTTATTTATTTGACATTATGAAAAGTAGTCGAAGCCTCAAGGCTCAAGGTGTGTCAAGTGTGTGTTGTGTTGTATTGTGTGTGTGTGTGTTGTGTTGTATTGTGTGTGTGTGTGTGTGTGTGTGTGTGTGTGTGTGTGTGTGTGTGTGTGTGTGTGTGTGTGTGTGTGTGTGTGTGTGTGTAGTGTGTGGTGTGGTAGTGTGTGTAGTGGTGTGTGTGTGTGTAGTGTGTGTGTGTGTAGTGTGTGTAGTGTGTGTGTAGTGTAGTAG
>NW_014582569.1:6960-7545 GCF_000485595.1 Priapulus caudatus
GTGTGTGTGTTGTGTGTGTGTGTGTGTGTGTGTGTGTGTGTGTGTGTGTGTGTGTGTGTGTGTGTGTGTGTGTGTGTGTGTGTGTACGTATGTATATAGCGCACATTACAAAGATCAATCAGGCGCCGCCATCTCTGCACTAATAAATGATTTCTGAGCGGCTTGATGAGAATTCATGTACTCGTCGACATATAACGATTTCCATCTAACGATGACTTTCTAATCGTGTGATGATAAATGCGACAATAAATGCGTGTAGTGTTGTTCGTGTGAAAGATCTCCTAGGAATTTTTCAAACAGATGTAGTATATCGTTGAGTATATACTGTAAGCGCACGATGCCGCATTTTATCATTTATCATGGTTAAAAACATTATTATAATCAATGGAAACCCGTACAAACCTCATTAAAATTTATTTCATGTGTCCTTATGCATTTATGTAAATATATATTGTGAAAATTTATTGCTGAAGGCTAAACGATAATTCTATTCGAATTAATTTTGTCCTGTAAATATACTCATTTCATCGTCTTTGTCCTGTAAAACACATTTGTCTCTGATGACGTTACTCATTCATTTGTACT
>NW_014582570.1:0-3935 GCF_000485595.1 Priapulus caudatus
CCAACTGATGACGTCACACAGCTTTGTCCGGGAAACTCGAAGTTACGAAACGGCCCCAACAAGGTGACTATCGTGAGCCGGCGACTACAGAGAAATGTTCTGGTGTAGACATTAGATTGAGTTTTATCTGCTGCGTTTCCGGTTGCCATAGCAACAGTAGATGCTTCATTAACTAACTTCAATTACTTATCTGAGTTTATTTGACTAACGACTATAAAGGTGCATTATATCTCATTTAGAATTTACTAGTGAATACATATGCTTACAAATACTGAAATACATGAGCTCGCCCCCAAACACGCATACGCACACACGCGCGCGCACACATGTACACATATATAGGCCTACACGTACACACGCACGCACACACGCATTCGGGCGCAAGTAGTACATAATACACATACATATATCTATGATATATATACACGCGCACACGTACACATGCATATAATACTATAATATAATAATAATAATACACATACTTATATCTATGGCATATATACACGCGCACGCGTACACATGCACGCACGCCACAGAGTAAAAGATCAAAAGATGTGAACAGTATTAAAATTACATCGTCTCATTCGGAACCCAACTGATTGTATATAAAAGCGCTGGCGCGGATCAACATGTGCGTAGAAAGGCCAGACAGTCAGTGCTGGTATATATACAACTAATTCCTAAATTCTGCGCGGTCTGTCCTGTTTATATATGACATGGTTCCAGAAAACACCGGACAAATGCGTTCATCAGCTCACGTTGTACGTGTTTACCTCGCATGTCAGCATTTACCACTAGTCACGTATTGTCTGCATGGTTGCTGCCACTGCTCAACTTAAAAACACCGTTTAAATGGGTGCTGAATGCCATAACAATGAACTACAATAGAGTTCACTTGTGATTAGCTATCGCTATTTTCCATATGATAAAATACTACATGTCGCTGATTTTAAGCACGTTTTAATCCAGAATATATCATTCAAGGTATAGCTATAGCTACAGGTGGATAGCTACATTATTGTCACAACTACAAACCGTATACGGTATACTGAAACGTTCGTGTTATTATATAGGTTTAAATGTTTTCAAATTATTCGATAATGTACTGCTGTATTACACTAAAATTTGATCGTGTTCGTACTATAGTCTATATATAGACATGTTCACACTAATAGACAGCAGGCATCACAAATAATTACACAGTCACAAACACAGAACATTCACACATACTCTGGCTGTGGTTCCCAGTGAGCTACCTCACAATTACCTCGATGGGAAACCCGTGGTGACCGGTGCCACCGCCACACTCTTCCCCTCCTCAAGATCGACCGTCAGGTCCCAACAACGTACCTGGCGGTGCACCGGTACCAGACGTGGAGGGGCCCAGCTGGATCTGCATCGGTGTTGGCTTGTCCCCTCTCCGCGCCTTCTTCGCCCATCAGACTCAGGAAAGGGTTTGGCATTTCTATCCAACTCGTCCTGCAGTCAGGCCTCGAAGAGATCTGCCCATCCTCGCTGAGCTCTACTCCAGAAAAAATGCTCGCTCGCTCGTGCGTTCCGATCGCTGCAGCCATGACTACCCTCCAGTCAACATTGCAGGGTCCTTTGCAGGCCACCTCCGGTCGATCGCCAACGCTGCCTCCTTGGTCGCCGGACGGTTAACCATCGGGGCAGACCCCTCCTTCCTCACCGGGACGATACCACGGTGCGGGCCTGCCTCTACGGACGGTCCATCTCCAGCTCCGGGATCTCGGCATATCTTCCGGGCGCCAGCTCCGTTGCGTCCGCTCCGCTGGACGTCATCTCCGTTGCGTCCGCTCCACTTGACGCAATCTCCGTCGCGTCCGCTCCACTTGACGCAATCTCCGTCGCGTCCGCTCCACTAGACGCCATCTCCGTCACGTCCGCTCCACTGGACGCCATCTCCGTCGCGTCCGCTCTACTGGACGCCATCTCCGTCACGTCCGCTCCACTGGACGCCATCTCCGTCACGTCCGCTCCTGCTTCATCACTCCGCCCGGACACTCATACCCGGGCCCGAGCCGCCACGCCTCATCCCTAGATGGGGCGGGTGCCATGTCCGCACAGAACATACTGTCGTTTGGTAGCAACTAAGAAAAAACAAAATGAAGTGGGTGATACACCCGTTAGTATTACCAGTGCATGTCTGCGCAGGCGCAAAACTACTAGCCTCAGCGATATACAACCCTCACAGTCGGTACAGATGCGTGCATGGTGATTCACAAAACCACAGTGCTCGGTGCCACACACCTTGTTCTCTTTCACCTCCCTACCTCTGTAGGAGTCGGGGTGGACCTTTTACTTCCCTTTACTTGTCATACTCACTTCGAACCTCCTGCAATGAACGACTCACACTCGTCACTTCTCCTACCGGTCTGAAGCCTTTGGTAAAAGATGATACAACTCCCTAGCCTGCAGGGTGCCCCAGACAGAGTGTTTCTGGCAGCAGTCTCTCAGATACACGTACGTGTATATGTTCGTCCAAATAGTCGTTATTTTAACAGATACTGGGCATATGCAACCCAGTATATTACCGCTTGGTACATTAGCAAGTATTCTAGAATTTTACCTATGCTGAATAGTCAAAAAATCAGGGTTCGCGCATGCGCAGTAGCTGACTGAATGATTTATATTGTGATTTTAAAATGTATGTAAAATGGAGCCAGGCTACCCACGAGTAGATTTCTGCGATAAATATCCATCGCCATGCCTTTGGTTGACAATTTAATGGCATCGCGGAAGCTAATAGGACACGGCGCACGCTATACGAGGGATGAGCACGCACGGGTTTTCTCACGCACGCACGCACGCACGGGTTTTCTCACCGCATTTCAGATAGACGCGTGTCTTAACAACGTTATGGATTTCATACTTGAAATCGGTCAACGTCTAAAATCAAATCAATTTAAAATCATATTATCTAATGTGATCATGATTTATATTGTGATTTTAAAATGTATTTAAAATAGAGCCAGGCTACCCACGACTAGATTTCCACGATAAATATTCATTTCCATGCCTTTGGTAAAAGATGGTACAACGCCCTAGCCTGCAGGGTGCCCCAGACAGAGTGTTTCTGGCAGCAGTCTCTTAGATACACGTACTCTCAGATGTTCGTCCAAACAGTCGTTATTTTAACAGATACTGGGCATATGCAACCCAGTATATTACCGCTTGGTACATTAGCAATTATATACCTATTAGGGAATATGGTCACCTAGGCGGCGCCACTGTAGTCGGTGATGTGTGTGGCGACGGTAAAACTGCGTTGTTAGGTAATTCGTCAGTAAGACGATCAATCTGGGGTCCGTGTACTCACAATTCAGCATGTATAGAAGTCGATTACTTTATGTCAAGTTATATATATATATATCAGGAGTAGATAATAGGGAAGGAGTGTGACATCAATAAACAAGGGAAATTCGCCATTTACTAGCCTTAAAATACCTACGATTTACTATGCGTAACGCAACCAACTTGAGCTCAAATCATACAAAGTTCATCCGCCTAGCATCGTGCGAAATCGTTTCCTCGTATACACCCGCAATCCGGAGATACAGACTAAAACGTACGACACGATTTTCAATTCTGTTGCCAGCAAAATCCATGCGTTGAGACCCCACCGAGTTAGCAATAGCGCGTTAGTAGCTGCCTTTTGTTTCAAATAGCTTTCTCAACGCATGGATTTTGCTGGCAACAGAATTGAAAATCATGTCGTACGTTTTAGTCTGTATCTCCGGATTGCGGGTGTATACGAGGAAACGATTTCGCACGATGCTAGGCGAATGTACTGTGTACGATTAGAGCTCAAGTTGGTTGCGTTACGCATAGTAAATCGTAGGTATTTTAAGGCTAGTAAATGACGAATTTCCCTTGTTTATTGATGTCACACTCCTTCCCTATTATCTACTCCT
>NW_014582570.1:4982-8327 GCF_000485595.1 Priapulus caudatus
AAATGATCCGAGCAGACCTTGGAGTTGGAGTATTTCGATGGTGCATTCTTCCTGTTTATAATTGCAAGCCAAACTCTACCGTCTACGTCTCTCTTCGCTCAGAATCCTCGTCTGGTCCAAAAAAAATGAATAACAGAATATGGCCGACCACATAAAGTAACCCGGATGTTATGCCGTCACATGAGCATTTCACATTAGATTTCAGTCACTAGGTGGCGGGACCAGCTCAATTATAAAATGGCGAAATCGTGAGTGATCGTTCGATGTGATGTAGAAGTTAGAACTACATGCGATTGTCGTCGTCCTACTAATAATTAAATAATATGAAAAGATTTACAGGTATTCTAAATTTTATTCACTGGCAGCAAGAACCAGTCCGCACCTGCAGCTACAACACACACGCGGCCATTGACTCTTGCTGCCAGTGGCAGTGGCATAGGCCATAGCTCTAGTAGTATAGCCCACANACCATATAAGTGCGATCTGTGTGATGCTACCTTCTCACGTCTGAGTAGTGTGAAGACACACATACGAACGCACACGGGAGAGAAACCGTATAAGTGCGATCTGTGTGATGCTGCCTTCTCGCATTCGTGTGCTATGAAGACACACATGAGAACTCACACGGGAGAGAAACCGTATAAGTGCGAACTGTGTGATGCTGCCTTCTCGAGTCTGGATAGTGTGAAGACACACATGAGAACTCACACGGGAGATAAACCGTATAAGTGCGATCTGTGTGATGCTGCTTTCTCCCGTCTGAGTAGTGTGAAGACACACATGAGAATTCACACGGGAGAGAAACCGTTTAAGTGCGATCTGTGTGATGCTGCCTTCTCGCATTCGGGTACTGTGAAGACACACATGAGAACGCACACGGGAGAGAAACTATCTCGAACTGTCAGAATCACATGTAAGAGCAGCTTGGCTCTGTGAAAACGCGAGCATACAGTACACATGTGAACTGGAGCAGTGTGGAACCCCAACGAATGCAACTGTTACCGCTTTTTTTCCAGATTGGAAGCTAAACTAGGAATTGCTTGTGAAAGCCGTGAAACCTCTTATTTTATACAACCTGATGGTGACATGTTTGTATTTTTAACAAGTATTACTATATACCTAACGTGTGACCATTATACAATCGTGTAAATTTGATACCATTTGTGAAGAATAATATATCTGAAAAATATATATCCAATAAAATGCATATTACGTATTATTATTTGTAATTTTCATGTGTATGTATGTGTATGTATAAATACCTACGCGCACGCATTCACGCATGCAAATGCACACACGCACGCAAACACTACGGAAGAGAACCAACAACAACAACAAAATGATGAATTGGAAGAAAGGGAGGAAAAGAAAAAGAATGTTGATAAAAACGACAGACACTGTGTGGGATTTCTCTTTATAAACAATTGTGTCATCAGAAATACACACCATCAAAATGCATCGAAAAGGCACTTGATATCATGTACTCCCGATAACATGCATGTAAGTTGTTAATGCAAATTGTGCGTTTGTTTTTTAATCGAAAAACGCTTCAAATTGGAATTNTTAGTAATAATCTCTCTCTCTCTCTCTCTCTCTCTCTCTCTCTCTCACACACACACACACACACAGACATTTCCCATTCTTTCTCTTTCTATCTCCCCTTCTCACTCACCCTCTCCCTCTCTCTCTCTCGTTCTCTCTCTATCTCTCCCCATTTCTTTCTCTTTCCTACTCGTGCTCTTATTTTCTCTACTCTCTCTGTTTTTGTCTTGTCTCTGTCTCTCTCTTTCCTTCGCTCTCTGTCTCTGTCTCTCTCTCTCTCTCTTGCTCGCTCTTTTTTTCTGTTCCTTCTCTGTCTCTGGCTTTGTCTCTATCTGTCTTTCTCTCTCCTCTCATTTTCCTTATTCTCTCTTTCTCTCTCTCTCTCTTCCAACTCCTGCTCCACCAATCTCTCCATCTCTCAAGATCTCCACCTCTCGCATATAAGCTGTATAGCAAAGTGACTGTAAATATGTAAGTAATGAGCTGTAAGGAATTTTGACGTACATTAGAGAGAGGTGTTGAGTTAAAAGCATGCTAGGCTACTAAATACGTAAGATTATCTATTTTCAAATTCAAATTAATTCTGTTTGTTGACTGAACAGGCGTGGCCAGGCCAGTGACGTGTCCCAAATGGTTATATGAAGGCAAAATGTACATTTGTTACTATTATCAGAGATAGTATATGTTGTACTGCGAAAATGTGAAGACTTCGGGTTCTCGTACTTCGACAGCGTAGGAGATAGCAGCGTTGTCTCGTCAACAAATGGTAGAGAAGTTAGCAACAGCAGCGTAGATAGCAGAGGTAGAGCCGTAGTCGCAGATTAGTTGTTTCACTAGTACTTTATTAGTAACTACACATACAAAATATATATATACATACTACAGCCTATAGGCAACCATGCCTAGGCTCTGACTGACTACATAGTGTTTCTCTAAATCTTATATATTGTCTCCTCTTGCTTGTCAAATGCTGCGACGACCTACATTGAGGTATCGAGACAGCCACAGATGTACATGACCATTTAAAAACCTCATGCGAATTTCCACGAAATAGTCGCTATCCATCTGCTATATTTACAATTCATCAATCATACGTTGTTTACGAGCGATTACAAACTGAATGATACCGAATTTATTGGCATCGCGGAAGCTAACACGCCACGGCGCACGCTACACGAGGGATGAGCACGCACGGGTTTTCTCACGCACGCACGCACGGGTTTTCTCACCGCATTTCAGACAGACGCGTGTCTTAACAACGTTATGGATTTATACTTGAAATGAGATGACTAATCGGTTAACGTCTAAAATCAAATCAATTTAAAATCATATTATCTAATTATCATCATATGGTATAATATCAATCTAAAATCCAAATCAAATATAAATAAGCTGACTATCTAAAGCCGGCGACTACAGAGCAATGTTCTGGTGTAGACACGGAAATTAGATTGAGTTTTAGATGCTGCGTTTCCGTCCGCCATAGCAACAGTAGATGCTTCATTAACTAATTTCAATTACTTATCTGAGTTTATTTAATTAACGACTATAAAAGTGTGTTATATCTCATTTGGAATTGACTAGTGAATATATATATATATATATACTAAAGTCATACTATGCTATACAGCGAGTGATACTTGGACGCACTCGCCACAAACACAGCACCATGTACACTTATATACACGCCACCACGGTACACACGCTGTGACACATACGCACGGACACACACGACACACAGCACAATCCGATTGCGCACGTACACACACACAGCTACGCAATCCACATCAACCATTCGGGGGA